>NC_139640.1:2140980-2216941 GCF_964638095.1 Poromitra crassiceps
GTGTCAAAAATAATCGATTATAAGATGCATCGCGATGCGGACGTGCACGATTCCGCATCGATTCACAAATGTCAAAAATCGCTTATTTAAAAATAAAAAATAAAATAAAAATAATAATCAAATAAAATATAATGGAAGTACATGTAGTTGTTTATTTTAATTATGGATCATAATACAATGCAATTCCAAATGCACTTTTATTTTAAAAGTAGCCACACAGTGAGAAAAAAGAACGTGAGAAAAAATAGATCATGTATTGGGGGAAAAAAGTGATGCATCGATTTAAGATGCATCGAGATGCATCGTTCGAGATGCATCGATAATCGAATCGAATGGTAGCCCTCTGAATCGTAATCGAATCGTGAGGCCAGTGAAGATTCACAGCCCTAACACACACACACACACACACACATGCCCACACTCGCACACGCACACACTCGCTCACTCACACAAACTTCGACATCAAGATGGGATTTCTCCCCCTCGCCCCTCGCTATCGTCTCTGTCCTCCCACTCAATGACCTCCAAGTGAAACAGAGCAGTGTGAGTGTCTGTCCAATTAGCCTTCTTTGTTGGGAGAGCAAGCCACACCGTCCTCCTTTTGAATCCCTCTCCCTTTCATCTGGAAATAGTTTGCATATCAACACTTCAAGTTACGCCACTAGGGTCTTTGCAGAAAGACCCCCCCCCGTATGTGTTTTTTAGCTGTGACCAGTCCTGGTCCAGCTCTAAAAGTGACTCGGTTGGATGGTCCACAAAAAAATGTTGGTCCACAAAAAAATGTTGGTCCACAAAAAAATGTTGGTCCACAAAATCAATGTCAATGGAGTGGATGACATCACAATGGAGTGGATTATGTCACACTCTGACTGGTCGCAGCTGTTGCAAATTCGCGCTTGTTTAATCCGTCACCCAAAAACACCGAAAACACACAAAAAAACAGCTCGCAATATTGACATAGAGACACTGCGTAACGCGTCATCATTCAGAAACCACGCCCAAGACGGGGGAAAACGGAAACCCCCCCTATTTAGTGCTCTAATTGTGTCGTATACTCGTGTTTCACAAGTGTGAAAGGGTAATTTTTGTGGTTACATGCCGCCATTCCGACGTGCTGCCACTCCGACGTTCCGCCACTCAGAAATATCGGCACTCAGAAATATTGCCACTCAGAAATCCCGCCACTCCGATTTTCATAAGGTCCCTCCACCACTCCGAACTTGATTTGACTTCCAGTTCACGTTCAGGCAGCTGAACCTCGTTCAGACAGGCACCTCTCTCAGATGCTGCTAAATGGGTTGCCTGTTGCCTCGAATCCTCAAAATGATTGTGGAGCACAACAAAATTAAAATAAAGACGTGTTGTTCAAAGATGTTGTTGGTGCTCCCTCTAACTCCACAATGTGCTAGTCTAGATAGTAATAGGCTATGTGTCTCTATAGGCGGGTGCACAACGCACACACCCTGCTTAGAGAGCAGCGCACACACACATGCTGACACACCCGCGGGAACATAGCCTAATTCTGTTGTCCCTCCATGCGCCCTGCAGCTGTGTAAAATGTCATACGAAATAATTATGAATTCCAATAGGATAAGCTTGCCTGATTAACTGAAAACAATTAAACCATAACGAAAAAAAATAATATCCTAACGAAAATAGAAGTCTAATCAAGTAAATAGCCTTCAGAAAGCATCAGTAAAAGCCCAGTTCTAATAGGCTACTGCTGCGCTGCTCAGACACACAGTGTGCGACTGAAATGTCTGCACTTTTGTGCCATATTCCACAATATCCAAACTTCGGAATGGCGGATCCTTTAGAAAAAAGAGGAAGGGCCGACATTTCGAATAATGAAGGCAGGAATTTTCGTAATGGTGGGGCCTATGAAAAAAAGGTGAAGGACCGCCAGTCCGAATAATGGAAGTTAACGTTCGGAGTGGCAGGGATTCGGAAAGGCAGACAGTTACCCATTTTTGTAGTAAATTCACACATCGAGAAACTAACAGAGAGTCATCGAACTAACAGAGTATAACCCGAAGTCACTTCCTCGTTTTGCCATTATGGCACATGCGCTTTTGCAGTGCGCATGCGCTGTACTGATGACTGCACACAGTGCATGCATGCATGCGCTGTACTGATGACTGCACACAGTGCATGCATGCATGCGCTGTACTGATGACTGCACACAGTGCATGCATGCATGCGCTGTACTGATGACTGCACACAGTGCATGCATGCATGCGCTGTACTGATGACTGCACACAGTGCATGCATGCATGCGCTGTACTGATGACTGCACACAGTGCATGCATGCATGCGCTGTACTGATGACTGCACACAGTGCATGCATGCATGCGCTGTACTGATGACTGCACACAGTGCATGCATGCATGCGCTGTACTGATGACTGCACACAGTGCATGCATGCATGCGCTGTACTGATGACTGCACACAGTGCATGCATGCATGCGCTGTACTGATGACTGCACACAGTGCATGCATGCATGCGCTGTACTGATGACTGCACACAGTGCATGCATGCATGCGCTGTACTGATGACTGCACACAGTGCATGCATGCATGCGCTGTACTGATGACTGCACACAGTGCATGCATGCATGCGCTGTACTGATGACTGCACACAGTGCATGCATGCATGCGCTGTACTGATGACTGCACACAGTGCATGCATGCATGTGCTGTACTGATGACTGCACACAGTGCATGCATGCATGCTGCACATGAAAATAAAGCCATTCATCTAGTTTTCATATCTTCCATTATGGCAAATGGCCTAAACTCTCATATCCGTTTAATGATGGACAAACGTTTCAGAGTCAGCGCGTAAACATGACAACATTAGTGCCACAACATGAGGTCCTATTTATTTTAAAACGACATTTTGGGACAGCGAATAGGGGCTTAATGTGCAAAAGCCTTTTTACTCTGTTCCCAATTATCAAACACAGGGTAATTATTTGGCATAAGGAAGGTATTGTATGGAAAACCTGTAATCTCATAGAACAGGAGGACAGTGATGAGGAAATGGAGGAGTAACAAACAAGGGAGCCATTTAGGGCATTCTAGTCGACTAGTAAAACCACTAGTCGACACTGTGCTTAGTAGTCGACTAGTCGTTTACAAGAAAACTGCATAAGATACACAATAATCCAAGAACAAACAAGACTATTTGACAAACAACCAAACAAAAACAATGTATTCAAAGTAAATACATAGATCTTGCCCTGTTGGCAGCTAGGAAATGCATAGCTTTAAATTGGAAAGCATCCAATCCCCCAGCTGTAGTTCACTGGTGGAATGAACTCTCAAGCTACCATACGTTGGATAAGATTTACTACAAGAGCAAAGGCAGATTCTTAGACATCCCCAAAATATGGCAGCCACATACAGAGTTTGACTTTAAGAACTTTTTACCCCAGTGTCATTAGGCTTATCAGGATAGGAGCTGAATGCATTGTTTTTGTTTGGTTGTTTGTCCAACAGTCTTGTTTGTTCTTGGATTATTGTGTATCTTATGCAGTTTTCTTGTTTTGTTTTGTTGTGTTTTGATGTTCTTTGTGGGGGATATGGGATATGGGATATGATAGTCCATGTATGTCGTGTAAATACCTCATGTTCTTTCTTAACACGTTCACTGCCAACGACGTGTTAACACGTTTTCAGAATCGTTTTTTTTTTTTTGACGGTGGGACGTTGATCTAACCCTTTTACGTCTCCTACAACAGAATTGGAGGTATTGAATGTGTATAATCTATTTTACCGACCCACTGAGTGTCGACATGTCTCTCCACAGTAGAAAGAGGCGACCCAAAACTGGAGGGAAAAGCGCGAGGAAGCCGTTCTCATACTGTAAAATTGATGGCGAAAACGCTTTCACTTTCGCGCTGATGCACAGCGGTGGCAACGGTGGGGGATTCCAAGAATAGATTGGATGCACACTTTGAAACACGCAGCATAAATATGACCAGAATCGCATCAAAGCTCTCAACCAAAACTCCACGAAACGAGCGAGTCCACCCAGACTTCCTCAAACAGCGGCCGCGCAAACAGGCAGCAGCCAGGCAGCAGCAACTTCGTTGTGACACGCCCGCTGGAGAGCCAGGGAGGCAGGAGGAGAACACACACGGAGGGAGGAGTTGGAAGCAGAGGGGGGTTTCCTGCTGTTATGGAGGAAATTACTGTTCAAAACTATTGTTTAGATGTCTGACTCTTACTGATGCCAAAAATGAATGGTTAAAGTGACTGTTCTATCGAATTTCACAAAAAGCCGTTTATCTCTGAATAATTTTTCTGACGCTGAAACCATGCTGTATTCAACTGCTAATGCTAACATAACTACTAACTCTACAAACTAACTCTTTTAGACAGAGAAAGCACACATTCTATTAGTTCTTTTGAGATATTGTGTGTTCACAAAATCTTAGCAGAAAAGAATCCTCGGGTCTTGAAAGATGAGCCAGAATCCTCAAAAAAACCCTCTGGCAGAAGCTAACTACAGTAAAAAAAAAAACGTCTGGCAGTGAATGTGTTAAAGAAAAAAAAAAGAAAAAAAACGACTAGTCGACTACCTTTAGGGACGACTAGTCGACTAGTAAAATTCACTAGTCGTGAATGCCCTAGAGCCATTTAGATTGTTCTTAATTTCCTCTCATCTTTGCTCAGAAGGCATAAATAATATACAGTGCATGATAGCTCATTATGTTGAAGCTGTGGGAGGGGGCAGTGAGATGCGAGAGGAGAAGTGGGGCCGCCTCCCAGCAGCCACATCATTAAGATGCTTTGAGATGAGTCTCTTCACGTTTGTTCTCCTTCATGTCAAAGTCCTCATGAACACATCACCCGCTGTGCCAATGTCAAACGCCTCCCTGGGCAGCAGCAGGTTCAGCCCACATTAACATCATTCATCCTGACACAAGAGTCACGACTCCTGGAAGAAAAAAAGCTTCCCTCCCGCCTCTCCAGGTAGACGCATCGGGTCGAGCGCTCGGCCAGCGGCAAGCTGGGCTGTGAACGGGCGAGGGGCCAGGAGCAAGTCACGTGGCTTTTATGGTAGTGATGATCAGTAATCATGGGAGATCACAGCCACCCACCAATACTCAAATTGCTCAAAATGGACCAGGAGTTGTGTCGCTTCCCTGGACGGATTTTGCGGATGTTGTATAGTTGTGTATGTTGTAAGCACTGAGTCACCGTGCCAATGGCGATGACATCACTGATGACATCAGTGATAGCCTATGTCCATTGTCCAACAAGTTTTCTCAATTCATTTCCCTCTTTGCGATGTGATAAAAGTTTCTCAGTGAGTTATAGTTGATTGCCTCACTGAATTATCTGACATATCCAAAAGGAATTTTAGTTTGCACTGGCGGTGCGCAGCACGGAGATTATGGTGCACTCAAGTGCAGTGGGGTATTTAGCGTGTAAGAGGTGCTTTTAAAAGCTCTTAGTGCAAAGTAATTGCGCGCTGCTGACGATAGGATAATGCCATCTATCCCCACATGTTTGCGCTGAAACGCCTGGTTTGGCATGTGGCACGCCTATGTCCAGTACAATTATTAACAATTTGCATTGCGTACGGCGTTAAACGAGGCGTTCAAACGCTAAATTACCGCTTTTGCGAAGATTGGGCCCAGTGTCCCAGCATCATGTCAAGCCGGCTGTCACTCAGGGCGGCGTTGCCCCGCCTTTTCCGTGAGCCCTCCTGACCAAGGGCAACATGTTAGTGGGTCGCGTGACAAGACAGTGACAAGACTGTGACTAACTCTGCTGCACCGACGACGACGGGGAACAAACAGTGGTGATGATGATTGCAGCGATGATGGTGATGTCAGTCTGGCGCTGACGTGTCACGGCTGTCCTCATTAAAAGCTTGTGAGTTTTAAGCAGGCAGCCTTACAGCTGGCTCCACTGCACCAGCACGCCATATCACATCATTAGTGACGGGACAGATCGATCGAGTACAATCAGAGGTCACACAAACACAGTGAAGTCCTTGAGAGGGATTCCAGTATTTTTCATACGTGTGCAAATGAAGCCGTCGTTTTTGTGATTTTTTTCAATCCGTTCTCTTGAGCATTCAGCTTTCAGTTTTAGGGACAGGGACAGTCAGTCTCTCTGTGCCTACTCTACCTCTCTTTGTTGTTTTAATAACAGTTTTAGGGACAGTCAGTCTCTCTGTGCCTACTACTCTATCTCTCTTTCTTGTTGTCTTAACACATTCACTGCCAGCCTTTTTTCAATACTGTAGTTAGCTTCTGCCAGAGGTTTTTTTTGAGGATTCTGGCTCATTTTACAAGAGCCGAGGATTCTTTTCTGCTTTGACTTTGTGAACACAAAGTTCACAAAAGTACTAATAGAATGTGTGCTTTCTCTGTCTAAAAGAGTTAGTTTGTAGAGTTAGTAGTTATGTAGATATTAGCCGTTGAGTACAGCATGGTTTCAGAGATTTTCAGAGAGTTTTGAGATAAATGGATTTTTAGAACCACCTCACGTGCCTGTGATTATGGGTGCCCTTGGGCAAGTCTGTATACTGTATTGTGTTTGTGTGTGTGTGTGTGTGTGTGTGTGTGTGTGTGTGTGTGTGTGTGTGTGTGTGTGTGTGTGAGTGTGTGTGTGTGTGTCCAAACTCCTCCCTCCGTCTGTGCTGCTGCTGCTGGCTCCGCGGCCGCTCTCGGGCAAGTCTGGATTACTGTAAAACGGGCTCGTTCGTTTCTTGGGGTGTCGGCTGAGAGCTTTGATGAAGCTTTTGCGATTCTGGTCTTATTTATGCTCAAAGGTACTTGAGTGTGTGTGTGTGCGCGCGCGTGTGTGTGTGTGTGTGTGTGTGTGTGTGTGTGAAATCGAAAGCGTTTTCGCCCAGCTATTTCCTTGAGAATGGCTTTCTCCCACGGCTGTTTTTGCTCGGCTTTCTCTCTGTCTGGAGAGCACTGTCGCCACCAGCTGGTCGGTAAAATAGATTATACACATTCTCTTCCTCCAATATTGGTATAGGAGACGTAAAAGGGGTTGATCGATGTCCCATCGTCAAATTTTTTTTTTTTTTTTTAAGCCGAGATATCTCGTCTTTGGCACTCAACGGTTGGATCCTGTAAGCCGAGATATCTCGTCATTGGCACTCAACGTGTTAATAACAGTTTTAGGGACAGTTAGTCTCTCTGTGCCTACTACTCTACCTCTCTTTCTTGTTGTCTTAATAACAGTTTTAGGGACAGTCAGTCTCTCTGTGCCTACTACTCTACCTCTCTTTCTTGTTGTCTTAATAACAGTTTTAGGAACAGTCAGTCTAGGTGTCCACCCGACCTTAGGTTTAGGCGTGGGAGAGGTTAGGTTTAGGCCAGGTTAGGGTCTGGGGGAGGTTAGGTTTAGGCGTGGGGGGTGGGAGAGGTTAGGTCTAGGGCTAGGGTCTGGGGGAGGTTAGGTTTAGGCGTGGGGGGTGGGGGAGGTTAGGTCTAGGGTTATGGTCTGGGGGAGGTTAGGTTTAGGCGTGGGGGGTGGGAGAGGTTAGGTCTAGGGTTAGGGTATGGGGGAGGTTAGGTTTAGGCGTGGGGGGTGGGAGAGGTTAGGTCTAGGGTCTGGGGAAGGTTAGGTTTAGGCGTGGGGGCTGGGAAAGCTTAGCTCCAGCCGGTCCACCGACACGCTGCACGCCGCCTCGCTTAGCTGGTTCTGCTTGTGGCCTATCGGCATTGCGGCCTGTCGGCACACAGACGCGGCACCTCAGTCTCTCGGTGCCTACTACTCTACCTCTCTTTCTTGTTGTTTTAATAACAGTTTTAAGCCGCTTACAGACTGTAAGATTTTAGCAATCTTATACGTTTATTGCAGGCCACACTGTGAGACATGGGTCTAATAAACTTGGTACGACGTCAAGTTTGATGTGTGCAGACTGTACGATGCGACGCACGTCTCTCCGTCAATAGCCTACCTGTCAATCAGCAGTCAATACACAGAAGAATCAAACGTCAGCAGCAGCATGCGCCGCAGCTACGCATCAATCAATAATGTGTGCCACAGTTGTCTGGTAGAAATGTCAACAATGAACTGACAAAGCTTAGCAAAAATGGAGCCTTTGCAAAGTGGAATTTTTGTCTGGAAAAACATTCAAAGAAGAGGATGAGAGGGAGAATGTGGACGCGCTCGTGGCCAATTTTGCGAGAGAGGCCATGTCAACTATTTATTAGCCTCTATTTATAGCGTCTGCCATCTATACTGATGTGATCATGTGGCATTTCTATTGGTTGTTATCAGACGCCGTCGTAGCTGTCACCCTAAATTTCTGACACCGTCAGAATTCGTCCTATACTATCTTTGGTCGCAAGACTTTGACCACGGCCGTCTTTGAACCTCTCTCACTGCGCGACGCAAGACGAGCGTTTTTGTAGCCACGACCAAAGATATCTCCACGTTTCTCGCCTGGGACACTGTGAGCGCTGTGGTTGTGTTCCCCCCCATATCTTCAGTGCCTACTGCCCAGGTGGGGTATCTCGTCGTAAGGGCCTTTCTGTCTGTGTGGAGTTTGCATGTTCTCCCCGTGCTCCCCCAGGGGGGTTCCTCCGTATATAACCCCCCCCACTAAAAACATGCAGAAGATCAGATCGTCATCGTCATCCGACCAGTGACGACAACATCCAAAGTCGGTCCCCGGGCGCTGTACGAAAAAGCGACCACTGCTCCTGGCCTGCCCCAGGAAGAAAGGACAAAGCCAGGATGGGTTAAATGCAGAGGACAAATTTCACCGGCCACCGTCAGCATGTGTGTGTTGTGGCCCTCCGTGCATGTGTTGTAGTGTGTTGTGTGACAATAAAGACGGGCTGCCGTCTGAAAATCGTTTTTTTTTTTTTCCCCCGTTTTTTTTCCGTTTTTAAAATCGTTTCTTTCACGTTGGTCATCTTTCGTCTGGGACAGCCCAAAACTGCACAGTCTGTCAGAGGCTTTAGGGACAGTCAGTCTCTGGACGAGCTGACGTTCTCCGGTGACAGCAGAGCATTGTTCCCAGTGAAGGTGGTTCATATTTTGCATAAGAACACATTTCTCTCTTGTGCGAATATAAGTGAGAGATTAATGAGCTCTGCTGTTTTGGAGGAGGGGGCCTCCTGATACTTGCATGTACATCTATTCTTAATTTCAAGGAGAGTACAATTTCCAGATGAGTCTACATCTGGCAAGGTTCTAATTCCTAGAGGGAATGGGGTGGAGGCGTATGTCTTAAACTTTAAGACATACGCCTCCACCCCATTCCAGCCTATTTGACTTTGGAAACATTGTGCATTTATTGAACTTGAAGAAACTTTCTGTGAACTTTGAATAGGCTATATTTGAACTGAAAAGGAAAAATAAATGTAAAAATGACTAACTCAATGGACTAACTAAAATAAATGATATATATATATATATATATATATATATATATATATATATATACACGGTATATATAATGTTTATATATATATATATTTACATAAAAAAAGAATTGAATATCGGTTATCTTGTTTTCATAATGGTGGGAAGCCAAAAATGTGATTAATTGTACAGCCTTAATTAATGCTATTTGTCATTTAATTAGCCTGTAATTTGTCATTTACAGTTGAAGTAGTA
This sequence comes from Poromitra crassiceps, assembly GCF_964638095.1. NCBI lineage: Eukaryota > Metazoa > Chordata > Actinopteri > Beryciformes > Melamphaidae > Poromitra > Poromitra crassiceps. The sequence continues at coordinate 2,150,590 of NC_139640.1, forward strand.
GGCCTATTGTTTTTGGGGATGTTTTGGGAGTTAGGTGGTCCCCGAGTTTATTTGTATTGGTTAAGTGGTCCTTGGTCTGAAAAGGTTTGAGAAACACTGTCTTAAAGCATAACTGAAGAGTCCATGGCAAAGGTATGTGAGCTTTGAGGCGTGACAGGACCATCTGGTTCATGGAAGGGATTTGAGAAGGGAATAGAACACAATGCAGTTTCAGGTTGACCAAAAGTGCGAAGGAAGTTGACTCATGAGAGATTGAATGGGAATATGATACCTAGTGGGAATGAAGGCAGTAGTGCGGGGGCTATCTTCTGGAACCAGAATGAAGTTGTTATCATCGACAAGCTTGGAAATGTCCGGTCCTGTGGGCGAATGTATAGTGGGAATGGTTGTCAGGGAATTAACCGGCAAAGCAAACATACTTTGTTTACCACATCAATAGAGAGGTCCAGTAACGAGTCCGGAAATCATCGATGCTAATGCCCCTGGTTCTAAACAGTTTTCGCCTATGGGAGTTTTGAATGGGTTTTTGGCGCGATGCTTCTAATAATCTCTCTGGGCAACGCTGGCTTAATCAAACGCGAACCAGTGTTTAGTAACATCATCTTCACACATGAAGACCACTTTTATGAGTCTTGAAGCTTTTACATGCCGTTAAAAGGGTGGCTAGCTAGCAAACGGCTAAATGAGACTACACTTTTGAGTCGATGGGGATATATACGTCAATAACGTCACCACTTCAAAGGGCGAACACGGAAATTCTCTTTCCCTCACCTGGTTCAGCCCCGTTCAGCCCGGGGTAATCAGTGCACACATCAACAACAGTCCAGGTTGAGTGCTGACGTGACGTGGAAGCCTATGCGACAGTGTGTAGTTCTTGATTAGCTTAGCTCGAGCATTTTACTTCTAGGGCTCGCATTTACGCTTCAAAACTCATGAAAGTGGTCCTCATGTGTGAAGATTATCCGACGGAACTCTGGTTTGCGTTTGATTAATCTTGCGTTGCCCAGAGACCTTATTTGAAGCATCGCGGCAAAAACCCATTCAAAAATCCCATAGACAGAAACAGTGTAGAACCAGGAAGTTCGGGACTTCCGCATTCAGCCTACAAAAATACGTCATCCCTGGACCTCTCTATTGGAGTAGCTACTAAAGAGATTCTGGGAAGTTGGAGGTGTTTGTGAGTATTGTTCATGTTTTCACTATTCTTCCCTTCTTGAATTGTAAATGAATGCATCCACAAATGAAATACAATTTAAAATTCTTAAAACAAGGTAAAGATGCACCTTGTAAGTTAGTAACAGTTGGGTCCAGACCTTTGAATGTGCCAACTTCACTGACTGATTCTGGTCTGGCATCGTGTTCCCTCAGGCATATGTTGCCTCTGATCAGTACCTATAATATTTATTTTCCCAGGTTGGCAACGCATGGCCCGCCCTACTCTGACTCTGATTGGCTTACCTTGATATTTTAACCTAACCATAACCAATCATCACTCCTCATGCCTAAACCTAACCAATCACCACTCCCCATGCCTAAACCCAACCAATCATCACTCCTCATGACTAAACATGACCAATCATCACTCCCATGCCTAAACCTAACCAATCATCCCTCCCCATGCCTAAACCTAACCCAATCAGAGGCAGAGTAGGGCAAGTCTGTGGTTGTATGCAAACCACACTGCTGGGAGGATGTATACAGTCTCGTTTCTCCGGCTCCCTCTTTAGATGGCGATAGTTGGTAGCCCACTGCGGCTAGCTGCTAGCTCGTTTAGCTTAGCAGCTCCGCTTGTGCTCCGATGTAAGCAGGGATAAAGGAATAGATGGCGGCGATGTTACAAGACCGTAATAGATCAGTAGACTCCACTACGCGGATACTGTAGAAACAGTGACAAGGTAACCTTAACAATAAACCTGTAACCAGAATGTTACAGGTTCATCCCACTGCAGTTTATGTGACCATCCCCGTCAAAGCCTGGAGCAACAGTAGCAGGCCTGACTCTTAAATGCCTAACAAAAGAACATATTCTAAAGGAGTGGAAATAGAGGGAAAAAGGAAGTGTGGGAACCAGTGTTGGGCAAGTTACTTTAAAAATGTAATATACTACATATTACTAGTTACTTTCATTTGAAAGTAATAAGTTACTTTACAATATTACTTTCTGTGTAAAGTAACTCGTTACTTATTACACTACTTTTGCATTACTTTTACCAAAACAACAGCAGCAGCAGAATGACATCGCTGCCCCAGAACATCCCGAAAGATAATTTCAACCGCCTTGAAGTCAGTGTAAACAATCCAAAATTCTAAATGTTATTATTTTCCTTTGTTATTGTCATCTATAGTGGTTATTTGCATAAAAAAACACAGTTTGATTAGGAAATGATTGTATCTTTTTTTAAATATGTGCTTTGATTTAATCAAATGTAACTCAATTTGTAATTTGAGTTACTTGACAAAGTAACTGGTATAATATTACTGAAATCCTATAAGTAATAAGTTATATTACTGAGTTACTGCTATAAGTTATGTAATGAGTTCCCAACACTGGTGGGAACCCATGTTGAATAATACTGAAGACCTGGAGAAGGGAAGAGAATGAAGAGAGAAGATTGAGGAAGTGGAACAGTTAGCAGGGGAATGAAGGCTAGAGGAGAGTGCTGGAGGTACAAGGGAGAGGAGATAAGGAGCACTTTTAAGTGGATATATAGGTCATCACATAGGGGTCATTCTATAGTCCTTAGTGGCACTCTGACACATCTCCGTCTGTCTCCTCTCTAGTTCCTCTCAACTGCTGGAATCACCCACACACAAACAGACAATTTGCAAGCCCTGTAGAGACTGGTTGAATTTGCCTTAATTGCAATCGCAAAGTCACAATATCCTGGAGGGACAGATACAGTAGTTCTGCTTAGAGCCCGACCGATACTGGATTTTGGAGGCCGATGCCGATACCGATATTAGGAAGTAAACAAATTCCGATATCGATATATCTGACGATATTCTTATATTATATAATACACCATTATATTACACAATTCTTTTGCAATGATCCCTCAAATATCAAACACTTGACAAAGATATGACTTGACATGACTTGAGATATGTAATGTAGGGAGGATATTTTACAGCTTATCAATAAATTTTATTGTCCAAAATGACATCAATGCAATGAAACAGTAAACTGAACTGGGAATTTAAATAACTAGAAATACAAAAACACAAATAGAACAAATATAAAATATAACTTGAGTTAAGAAAAAAGATCAAATATACACAACATGTTGTCTATGACTTAAAAAATACAAAATACAAAAATATCGGCATATTGGCCAACATATCGGCCGATAACCGATATATCGGTATTGTGGACATCGTCATACGGCGATTTGCTAGTCATCGCCCAACCCTAGCAGGAATGGAACTAAACGAAAGATGAATGAAAATACTTCTTAAAAAAGGTGGTCCCTTGATTCAATTTACCCCATGCACACCTTTTTGAAAAACATTTTGATAATGAATTTGTGTCTTTTTAGGCCTAATACACCAACATTTATTGTATAACATTTATTGCATCTTTGAATGTAGCTACATTGGTATTGAGAGAAAAAAACGTAATTTATTTAAAGAAAATAAGATTACGGGCGAGTTATATAAAAGATAAGCCTACTAGTATGCTTGGTATCTCACAGTTAGCAGCCATATGGAGCAGAGGATGCCTCTGTAGACTTTATTAGCCAGTCTCACTATCTTTGCTTTAAGCATCTGTTCGGGCTAGTTTTTCAGAGACGCTGTAGCGACTATCGAGAAGGCATTCACTGAGCATGTCAGCTCATTAACTATCTGCGGTGGATGTTTGACCCCTCCCCTGGCCTGACCTAACAGGGTGTCAGATACACACCAGTGACTTGTGCTCATCAGCGCACATGAACTCAGACCCTGTGGGTGAGAGCTGGGACGTCTCAAGAAGTTGGAGAGGGGAGTTGTTGGCAGATATGGAAAAGATTTATGATTTTGTGTGGGCAGAAAGGGAGGGGGGATTTGTGGTATGCATTAGGGATGTTCATTTTGAAAAATTTCCATAATCAAAAATCGTGGAAAATTAACGGTCAATTATCGATTATCGATCATATTAATAATAATATATATATATATTTTTTTTTTATAAAATGAATGCCTATGGCAGAAAATACGAAAGACAACGTGTTCTCCTCAATGAACTCTTTATTTCAATGTGTCTCCTCTCCAACACTCTGCTGTCCCCGGCGCATGCCGGTGTGAATTTCCCATGTTTAAAACCGTTTTGTTGGCACAAAGGCCCGTGCCCAGCCAGAAAACTAGAGACTATATGAAGCTCCACCTCACGTTAGTCGGCTGTGCAATGGAGTGGGGCGAGGAGGAACGAATTCCACCCAAACCTAGTCCGCAAAAATAAATAAAAAATAAATAAAATAATAATAATAATAATAATAATAACAAAATCGATAAAAATTCCACATGATCGATTCCATTCCTTAACGATCAATTATCGATTTTCGATAACTGATAAACATCCCTAGTATGCATTCATGAATACATGGTCTTTTTGTTGTTTTCATTGTTTTCCTGCAGCAAATAAAGGTAGTTTTACACTGACAGGACCTGGCAATATACCAATATTATATTGATATGATCACATGAGACTAGATATCATTATCAGCTTAGATTTTGGACATGGTAATATCATGACCTGCCATAAGTGTTGTCTTTTCCTGGTTTTAAAGGCTGCATTGCAGTAAGGCGATGTACTTTTCTGAACTTACCAGACTGTAGCTGTTCTATTAGCCTTTACCCACTTAGTCATTATATTATATTTACATTACTGATGATTATTTATTAAAAATAATCTTATTGTGTAAGTAAAGTATTTGGTCAGAGCACCAATGGTCAGAGAAGGAAACCCTGTCTTTGCATATTATTTTGAGCACGGTCATGTTTTTTCACATGTGGCTTTGACTTACTGATAGCCCACTTTAGAGATATATCTCATATCTCAGCCTAAAAATACTGAGATATGATTTTTGGTCCATATCGCCCAGCCCAGACAGGACTCCTCCTGAGACTTCCCATGCTTGCATTAGGGGTGTCAAAAATAATCGATTATAAGATGCATCGCGATGCGGACGTGCAAAAATCGATTATTAATTTTTTTTTATTTTTTTTTATTTTTTTATCAAATAAAATAGAATGTAAGTACATGCAGTTGTTTATTTTAATTATGGATCATAATACAATGCAATTCCAAATGCACTTTTATTTTAAAAGTAGCCACACAGTGAGAAAAAAGAAAGTGAGAAAAAATAAATCATGTATTGCGGAAAAAGTGATGCATCGATTTAAGATGCATCGTGATGCATCGTTTAATCGAATCGAATCGAATCGTTGACAGATGAATCGTAATCGAATCGAATCGTGAGGCCAGTGAAGATTCACAGCTCTAGCTTGCATCAGTGTTTCTCACAGGATTTTGAGTATTTGTGGTGGGGGGCCGCAGAGCCCCTAGGGGGGTGCGGGGGCATGCTCCCCCGCAAGATTTTTTTTTAACATTTTAAAGTAAAATGCATGAATTTGGTGTACTTTGAGAAAGCTTAAGAGCAAAATTAAAAGGCTAGATCCAGAGCCAGATTAACACCCCCAGGGGCCCCTGGGCACTGAAGCTCCCAGGGGCCACCCTACATCTATGAAGAACATGTCATCATTACTGTGCTGTGGGTTTACAATGACAAACTCAATTTCTCCCTATAGGTCAGGGATACTCAACTTGCTTTGCCACTTTCGTGAAATGATAGAAGGCGAGGGGCCAGTTAATAAACAAACAATATACATTTTTCTGTAGTGGATTGTAGGTTTTTGGGGTGTCAGCCGGAGGTTAGGCTGACAATGTTGTGCACACCGGATAGTTAGTTAGGTTAAGTACATACATAAGTGCCTGGGTAGCGAGCAGATGGCGGTATTTGACAATTTAGCAGCTAAATCATAGATTATTGAAAGATATTCCATATTCCAGACTGAAATGCTATAACAGAAGGATTGGCCAGAATGACATGAACATTTGGACACTTATTCAGCGGGTATCTTGCATGTTGCGTTCAGGTGCACTGGTCAATATCACAAATTCCTTTATGTATGGGAAACACTGCTTGCATTCTCCTCTGCACTCGGAGAGGAAATCTCACAACTCCGAGGGCGTGTCCCTCTCTGGCGTGCATGGATACTGTCAGAGCAGCTGACCTTTGAACCCGGTGCCTGCATTTCCACCTCATCAGGCAGACGAATGGCCCGCCCCCGGATAACCTTGTCTTTTGCTGTTATCGCTCTACTACGATGTGTTGATACTTATTCAGGCCGACACTGCAGGGACTTGCAAAAAGTTTGGATAGGAAGAGTTGGCGTGGTGTGAAGACAGACGCTCCCTGCATGCCAGGTGAGCTATGGGTAACTGCAGGGTGGTTATATAGCTGAATACATCATTTCCTCCTTCCGCCATCTCTTAGTGCGAGAAATTAGTAGGCTCCAAACTGCCACCTATTAACAGTCACCTATTAAAGATATAATAGCCGTATACGTGTTGTTCATATATTATATCATTTGCAGGTTAAAAAGAGGCCAAACCAGTTGAAAAGCAGGTTCCAGCAAGAGCAGCTAACACACGTGATTATGTACTACCCAGGATGCTTGTAACTGGTAAAATAATATTTTCTTATCCTGCTGTCTATAGCGGTGGAATGGTTTACCTCAGAGCCGTGTAGATAGAAGAGTCGCGACATCTCCATTCACTCCAATGGACCAGTTTTTTACTCTCAAGAGTTCCAGGAAGTAAGGTCCTGGATTAAGCAGCACTGTCGAGTTGCAGCAAAATAGACAGTTTGTGTTGTGCTCTGAAAGGGTTTTTCATCCCCTTGAATCAAATTGTACATTATCAGCTTTATTTTAGCATGCAAAAGTAGCACGAGACCCATTCCTGGCTGTTCATTGGCCAATGAGTCTCGCATTTTGGTCCTCCGCTGACGCCACTCTCTCTCTAGAGGACACTAGTTTACCTGATAGGGGCTTACCAAAAGAACAATTCAAACTAAACATAGACAGCATTTTTAAAGCATTAGAAGTAAGGCCAAGTTATGATCTGTCACTAGCGTCCTGTGTTTCACCCCCCTCTGGTTTGTCTTGTCTCCCATCTCCTGAAATTCCTCCATTTCTCCCCACCCACTGACCCCCCCTGTTCACTGTCCTCACTCGCCCCCTACTGGATAATTAATGTAACGTTCACACCTGGCTCACCGTAACACAACAAATCATTCAAGCCACATTGTTTATGTGGGGCGGCTGTAGCTCAGGAGGTAGAGCGGGTCGTCCACTAATCGCTTTGGATAAAAGAGGTCGGTGGTTCGATTCCCGGCTCCTCCAGTCTGCATGTCGAAGTGTCCTTGGGCAAGATATTGAACCCCAAATTGCTCCTGATGGTGTGCCAGCACCCTGCGTGGCAGCCTGCCGCCATCGGTGTATGAATGGGTGAATGTACCTACTGATTGTAAAGCACTTTGGATAAAAGCGCGATATAAATGCAGGCCATTTTACCATTTGTTTATAAGCAAGGCAGCTCGAACATGCCCATTTACTCCCCCCACCACCAATAACTGTCAAACTAGATGAATGATGAATAGTTTGACAGTTATTGAGAGTTGATTTGAGTTAATGAGTTATTCATTTGAGTTAGTGTGGACCAGTGTTGTCACTGGTCCACACTTTAACACTCAATAACTGTCAAATTAAATGACAGACTTCAAAACCGTTTACAGTTTTCTGATATACTACTGATGTTCTAATGATACAAAGCTGGTTGAAAATGGGCGGAGTGTTCCTTTAAGCAGGGCTTGGAGAAAAGTCATACCTCTTAAAAAGGACCAGTGCACGCTAAAAATAAATGGCTAGAAACCAGATAGCAGTGCACTGCAATCCGAAGATGGAAATATTATTATTGTTATTGTGTTATTATTGATGAGAAACCGGAGACACTAGATAGAATGGCTGAAAGCCTGCTGTTACCAACACATCAGGTCTGAAAGAGAGTATTACAGAGCTCTTTTTTCCTCCTGAGGAGCATGCCCCCACACTCCAGTAGTTAAACGCAGGACATTTGTTCAAAAGTAACAGAAAGTGATGAGTTAAGCTGTGTTCACACCGAGATATTTATTTTTCGCTCTGTCGCTTGATTCAACCCTTTGGAATCGCTCTGTCGCTCTGTTTAAATCGCTCATCAACAGGCACACGAAATGACGGACATGTGGGGGATATAACGTTACGCAATGTCATGCTGTTTGTCCACTACGAGCCACCGTCATTGTTTACAAGCTAAGCCTATCAGCGTGCTCCTAATGCGAGCTGCATACCGGTAGTACAGACTTCACTTCATGTCAGCTGTCAGCCTGTCAATGCGGTTTGTTGCCACACAATAAACCAGCGGTTTGTTCCAAGCCAGAGTGATCCTTGACTCGCTCTCACACGGCAGCCAATCAGTGTTGAACAGCGAGCGACTGATGCCAGCGTATTTTCGCTCGAGTTGGGATATTTCATCTTGAGCGACGAGCGTATTTTCTCCCTGTCGCTCTGTCTCTGCCGCTCGGACGCCCAGCGATTATTCTCCCAGGCGAATATACGCTCAATCGCTCGTTTGCATTGACTTTGTATGTAAACTCGACGCCAGCGACAAACTTTAATAGGTCGGTGTGAATGCACCTTTACATTACTTTAATATTGTGATACTTGGATTAGGTTACTGATTAAAATCTTTAACAGGTAACTAGTAATTGTATCGGATTAAATAAAAAATTAAGTAACCCTCCCAAACCTGCCCATGGCGTAAGCTAAGGGCACAATCACCCCTACAGTTTGTTTAATATGATTTTGTATTGATAAATCTGATTCCAGTCCTCTTAATTACGAACACATGAAGAAATAGCTGAATATGAGCATCAGACTGTGGTTTGGCCTCGGTTCATTTTGTTATGATAGGCTTTCCAAGCATGAGGAACCGCTGGATATTAGGGGTGGGGGAAAAAATCGATTCACCTAAGTATCGCGATTTTTAATGTCACGATTTTTTGGATCGATCTTTTATTCCAGAATCGATAATCGCAAATTTAAAAAAAAAAAAAAAATAAAAAAAAAAAAAAAAAAAATTTTTTTTTTTTTTGGGTGCTTGCAGTCAGGCCACTCACTGAACAGCAGGCCAGGCGCCGCCTACTGGTTTACTAGTGGTTTTATTACTTTATTAGTTAGTCTGAAGTAATAATTACACTTCAGGGTTAAAGTGGGTGCATCTCATTGTAAAATTGGACCCAAATCTGGCTTCAAACGGCCCAAATTTCACGCGCGTTGGCCCATATCGGCCTGGCCTGCTTGGTATCTAATGCCCGGCCTGAATTATGATCCCAGTCCGCCCCTGTTTTTAACTATATCGCCCAGCCCTACTCATGATATATAATATACAGTCTCTAGTGTATGATTCAACTTTTCCCATGTTCTAATCTAGTGTAAAAAAGCAAACAAACTGAAAAAATAAAAGAAAAAAATAAACAAAAATCGCAATAAATCGTAATATCGAATCGCAATAATCGTAGAATCGCAATAATCGTGAATCGCAATATATATCGAATCGGCACCAAAGTATCGTGATAGTATCGAATCGGGAGATAAGTGAATCGGCACAGCCCTACTGGATATCAGATGTCAACATCCATCTCCTTCTAGCCATACTTTGCGTTTTTTAGGTTGTTTTTTGTAGTTGGTTCGGATTACGTACTCATTCCAACAAAACTGCGACACAATTCACAAGAGGACAGAGATCTGCATTTTCAGATTTCTCGTGTCGTTATTTGGAGTTTGGATGCTCTTGTTCTCACCTGACCAAACTAACCAAACTAAGTCTCAGACATGCTTTCAATAATGAAGGCTACTTCCCCTAGTCGATGTCTGATTAACCGTCCTATTCATTAATCAATTTCATTCATTTCTCTCTCCCCCTGCAGCAACGCCTGTTCAGGTTATATCCATTCATTAATATACACGTCCATTCATTCCTGTCCAATCAATGTCTCCCATGCTTTCCCTCTCTCTGGCCTGCCGGCCAATCACCTAACTGAAGTTCTATACATCAGTTCCCTCATATTTCAGTGTTGTAAATCTCCTTGTGTGTCTCCCTTCAGCAGCTGATTCCTCGCTGTAGCAGTTACTTCGCCCCACCTCCTCCCCTGAACACCACCAATGTCATGACTCCGGTAGAATTCCCTACGGGGATTCTCTATCCTATAAATCACTGAAGCGTCATCATATCACGAGTCATACGCCAAATCTAAGTGTTGTTTGTTACATCATTAAAGTGTATTGTACTTTCCTTCTAGCCTCTGATTATTGAAAAGAGGTAAACACTCCCAAGTTCAGTTGGACTGCTCAATGACTACGTAGTACGTACGTAACACGGAATATTCCGATATTAACCCGATTAAGACAATACTCTGAATAAGACACTGCCATCGGTGCCATGTAAACAGCATTTTCTGATGACCTTAACTTGAATAAGGTCATAAGCAATGAAAGCAATTAAAAAAAAAGAAATCAAAGTGCATGGACATAAATACACCTTCATTGCACTGTAACATTTACTGTTACTATTTAGAAGAAAAGATGACGTTCATACCATACACCAAAGCCACGCTGAAGCCAACGCAAGTTGTGGGCCGCGGGGGCAAGGCAGCACGAGGCGAGGCGCTCAGGAAAAGAGAGTGCTTGACCGGTTTAGCGTCACACTCAGCTTCAGCGTGGCTTTAGCGTGCCTTTGGCGTAGCGGGTGCTAACAGTAGAAACATGACAGAAAGGCTTTCAGGTTGAATTCAGGAGGGAAACTCAGACATATAGGACGTAGGTGACATCATGTGGGGGCATGCGTCTTCAGTCATTAATCAGACTATTACGCTCTGTAGCTTGTAAACGGGAATATGAATAGAATATTCTACAGTATAAGCAACTCAAACGCCTTAATTGAAATATTGTCTAATTTAGATTAAGCAGTCGTAGTCACTGATGCGTGTGCTTACAGTACGCCTTAATAAATAACTGATTAGGTTGAAATGCCCATGGGGAAACTCCACAACATGACGATAGTCTCTGATGTCCCTTATCTCATGACCCCCATTTCACCTCAGAGGCTCTCTTCAATTGCATCCATCTTTTTTGGCACTGTACACGTTCCCTTCCCCTTAAGTGCTACTGACAGATAGTCGCCGCAAAGCCAAGAGATGAGATTCTACTTCCTGGTGCTGAAGGAAAAATCCATTTATTTTGGGCTCCCAAGTGTTGTCTCTCCGGCTAAAAGGGCTGACGCATTGATTGCATTCCAAGTGATATAATACCCTAAGTGCTTCAGTAGTGTAGTAGGACCCCCCCCCCCCCCCCCCCCCTCCCTCCTCCCAACAGCCCACCCCCGCTTTCAAAAGTTTAATGAAAATAGAATCAGGTATGCATTTTAATCAGGAGAGGAAAGGGGGCGGAGAAGAAGGAGGCGTGCGGAGTTAGGTTGAAAAGAAATGAGTGGAACTAATTTGGATATTATAAACATAGACATGCAGGACGGTACAGTGGAACTGAAGTAGATGAAAGGCTATGTGGCTACTGTGATCTTGGTGTAGTTGAGGATGAAACCCACTTTCTACTGTACTGCCCATTCTATGATGATCTAACAAAAACACTCTTTGACAAAGTACCGTCACATGTAGGTCTGTGCCTGGATAGCGATATTGTTAAAATTGTTATTTAATAACCATACATTTGCAATATCTAATGATATCCATAAAGCCTGGAACAGAAGGAAACATCTAACTTATGCATAGTGGCACTGTAGATGGATCATACCAACATGGTTTACATTTGTTTTTATTTCTAAGCATTCTTAGCACGTTGCTTGTTTGTATTGTAAATTGCATCATCTTGTCTAGCCGCTAACATCATTTTTTTTCTTCTTCTTGCCCTCCTTCACTCTATCTTGAATAGTTAGAAAGAAAGAAAAAAAAAAGTTTGTGTAGGTCTGAGTGGAGTCATATATTGTATTTATAATGTTTATTATTTTGTGTCAGTGTGTTGGCACTGGAAACAATTGTTGTCTTTAAAATGTGTCTGAATAATCCCGTAAGGGATGGGCTGCGTGCAGCCAGACACGAAAATAAAATATTCATTCAAAAATATTCATTCATGTAGTGAAACAGCTTGGTTGCCAGAATAAAACGTCTGCATTCTACGTTTCTGCAATCAACATGATCATCATTGGGCCATATACCCAAGTGCAACAAGGGCAAATCTTTGCTAGTTTCAAGCACTCAAAATCTTATTTTTTTCCTTTTAATGACCACTGGGTCACTGAAACACATCCTTTGATGTACCAACACAGTGGTAAGTAAAAAATAACAAGGCATATTTTGAATGCTAGAAATGAGCAAAGATTTGCCCTTGCACTTGGACATAGGATATGGCCCATAGAGTCTTCTATTGAAATAACGCCATGGCCAGTAAGGAGGTTGGGGTGGGTGGATGGAGGGTGTAAACTTGCCCAATGGAGGGTGTAAACTTGCCTTTCGCACCGGAGAGCCGTGTTCGATCCCCAGCGTTTCCAAAGTCTACATTTCAACTGTAAGGGCTCTATCTTCCCGACTTGCATTAGCGCCCGTTTTGCGCTGGAATAGAGGGTATGCATGTGATGTCACAGAGGCAGAAGTCACTGTGGGGTCACGCCCACTGAGTCACAGCAAGACTGAGCTTGAATGCAGTAATCAGCCTAGATAACTGACACCTGCTGCTCAGGGAGGAACTTGACACTCATTTTGACACTCATTCCTGATTGAGGGGGCGTGTTTCAGTGGGTGTGCATACCCTCTATAGCGCCGCGCAAAGCGCTAATTGTGGGCGTGTCGGCCCGCTGCACTTCACGTCATCTCAGCGCAAACCCCGATAGGCGTGTTGCATATTAACAGGATTCACCACAAGTTGAGATCACTCCCCTTAAAAGCCACAGCGTCACCGCCTGCACGTCTGTGACAGACAGCAGCTTCTTTCTTGCTCAGTGCAAGCAGAGTGACAGAGTGAGAGAGAGAAAAGAAATGAATGAATGAATGAATGGTTTATTTTCGGTCATAGGTTTGAACAGTCAACATGTTACACTGGTTCTGGCCTACAGGGCAGTAGACCAGTCAGCTCCCCTGTACCTGCAATCTATGGTCAGGTTCCAAACCTCTCAGCGCTCCCTTCGCTCCTCCACCAGTGCAGGACGCCTCGCCCCTCCTTCGCTCCGGGGACTCAAAAGTCGCTCATCCCGATCTCGACTCTTCTCGTCCCTGGCACCTCAATGGTGGAACGAGCTTCCACCTTCGGTCAGGACGGCTGAATCACTGCCGCTCTTTCGGAAAAGACTAAAGACTCACCTTTTCAGGCTCCATCTGGGCCCTTCTTGAACCAACTTCTTTCTCTCTCTTTCTAAAAAAAAAAAAAAAAAAAACGACTAACCTAAACTAAACTTGTACCACTGTTCCTTCAGAAGTTGTAGTTGTCATAGACTGTGCTCCATAGTTGATTGCTCTATTGCTGACAAAAATGTGTTATTGTAAGTCGCTTTGGATAAAAGCGTCTGCCAAATGACATAATGTAATGTAATGTTCTTGCGACTATCTGATGATCTTTCTCCACAGTCCTTCATGGTTCTTGTGACTATCTGCTTTTCTTAAACAGCATCTCTCATTATGGCATTTTTGGCAAATCCATCGGCCTTCCCCTTTACTATCACAGTTTCAGCTCATCTGTTTCTCATTGTAACTGTTATAATATGCCTGCAGAGAGACCGTTGAGTTGCTCTGTAGATGAGAGATACAGTATGTCAGGATATGTATTGATAGGTACGTTTAATTAGAGACATAACTCAAAGCGTGCGGCCTTGAAACACATGGCACTTTGTTTTGTCTACCTCTTCTCGGGCCATTTTTGCACACTTTTATTTTTTTTATTTTTTATTTTTTAGACATGTTCGTACCAGTGTTGGGAGTAACTCATTACAAAAGTAACATATTACATGTAATATATTACTTTTAGCAGTAACTCAGTAATATAACTTATTACTTATAGGATTTCAGTAATATTATACCAGTTACTTTGTCAAGTAACTCAAGTTACAAATTGAGTTACATTTTTTTTAAATGAAAGCACATATTTAAAAAAGATACAATCATTTCCTAATCAAACTGTGTATTTTTATGCAAATAACCACTATAGATGACAATAACAAAGGAAAAGAAAAACATTTAGAATGGTTGTTTAAACTGACTTCAAGGAGGTTGAAATTATTTTTCGGGATGGTTCCGTGGCAGCAATCTCATTCTGCTGCTGCTGTTGTTTTGGTGAAAGTAATGCAAAAGTAGTGTAATAAGTAACGAGTTACTCTACACAGACAGTAACATTGTAAAGTAACGTATTACTTTCAAATGGAAGTAACTAGTAATATGTAGTATATTACATTTTGAAAGTAACTTGCCCAACACTGGTTCGTACACATACACACACAGGCACAGTCAGCCTGGCCTGTCTTTCTAGCCTTTCTCGCGCACACTCATTTGATGATGGGGTTTTGGCACGCCATCTCCCACGTTGTTTTAATCTGCTGGAGGGCTTTGAGAGGTGAGATGTGAAAAGGGAGCCAAGGGAAGTGAAGAGAGAGAGAGAGAGAGAGAACGTGAGAGAGGGTTGGGTTGCGTAGCTTTAGCCTGACCATTCATCTGGTTCCAATCACTATACTTCTTCTGCCTCCTGCTGTCAGACCTGCCTAAATGTAGGACAGGAACTGTGACCAGCTTCATTCTGTACATTTATGTGTGTGTGTGTGTGTGTGTGTGTGTGCCCATGTGCGTGTGTATAGGTGTGGGGCTCCATCTTCCCCCTGGCCTTAGGCGCTAAACTGGCATTAAACGCAAAAAAGAACACGCTTTGCGCCTGCCTACACGTGACTCGGGAAGATAGCATCATGTTTTTAGGCCCTGGCTGAAATGCGCTTTACGCTGAAGAGGCGTGGCACAGTGCCAGAATGGGCCAGAATGGGCGTTTCGGCCTAAAGCGATCTTCCCAACTGGCGTTGATTTTGCGGTTAGCGCTTTTCAAAACCAGGCCTTATTCAGTGCGCCGGCTCCAGGGATGCACCCACGGCCTTAATCAATCACTCCTTCTGCCGCTATCTCACTCTCTCTCCCCCCCCTCTCTCTTACTCCCTCTCATTCCCTCTCTCTCGCGCGTCAATTTCTTCCCCTATCCACCTTATTTTTGAATGCCCCACTGTAAAAAAGAATCGTGGGTACAAGGTCCGGTTTAACGTGACTCATTGTTGCCGCTTGCCATTTCCTTTGTTATACTCTGGCTGCAGACCCGAATTATAAACCGGAAGCTGGAGTCCGTTATAAAAGTTATGAAATATAGTCACGTTATAAACAACTAACCAACGCTGGAGGTCCGTATGGAAACTCGAAATGTGTGTTACTCGAAATGGTTAAAAGTTAAATCAATTTGGTGGTGTTTTACTGCCATGTAACATAGCTAGCTAGCCTCTAACATTAGCCACAGTTAGTTGCCGACTACCCACAATGCATTACGTTATCCCAGCACCCGAACGACACGGCTGTAGAGCAGAATGGCTCTGCTGTAAAAGAGTAAAATCCTCATAGATGTTTTTTTTGTCAAGTTAAAACCATAGACTGTAAAACAGTCTATTACACCGGAAGCGGAAGAGGCACCCATCAGGCATCATGGCAGCTAGAAATAAGGTGGATAGCGCACTGCAAGCATCAGATCTGAAATGTAGGCTACACCACAGAATGACAGAACCATCACTATTTTGGGGGAAAGTCCACTAATTTGCACTAGGCAGGCACAATGACCCATGAAAATGTTGCATCATCCTACCTCATACCTGTCAGCCGTGCAGAGGGGGAGAAAGTAAAGGCAGCAAGGGAAAACGATGCAATGATTCTGTCCAAACTTCCACCAATCTAATCTCATCATGACATCCAGGGATAGGCTATATTTTTCTAGCCGATGCATTTAGAACATCCTTCTCACTTTGATCTTGCTATAGTGTAGCGTCTTTACATGCTTGCTGTATTTACTTGCTGTATATCACGGCCCACCTTTTTCAGGCTCCACCTGAGCCTGTCTTGAACTAACATCTTTCTCCCTCTTCTTAAAAACAAAAAAACAAAACAAACAACTAATGTAACTTATACCATCTCAAACTACTCTATTCCTTCAGAAAGTTTTAGCTGTCATAGACAGTGTTGTTGCATACAGGTAGATTATTTCTGTACTGTAGACAAAATGTGATATTGTAAGTCGCTTTGGATAAAAGTGTTAAAAAAAGTGCTAAATGACTCTCTGTTACTTGTTAACAGTCATCAAATGTTAGATATTGATTGAAACACTAGGGGCCCTATCTTCGTACGGCGCTATCGTTTGCGCTGCGTTTGCGCGCCTCTTATTGCTATCTTCCCAGCGTCTTAAGCTATCGTCTGCCTCCACCGTCCAGTTTTGCGCTGGGATGACACAGGTGTAGGCGTGGCCCAGGCGTGTCCGTGGGCCTCTAGCCTATCATGTGTCTTGCGCAAGTGTCATTTAGCACTGTGGCGAAGTAGTGTCCTCTAGAGAGAGAGTGGCGTCAGCGGAGAACCAAAATGCGAGACTCATTATTAGCCAATGAACAGGCAGGAATGGGTCTCGCGCTACTTTTGCATGCTAAAATAAAGCTGATAATGTACAATTTGATTCAAGGGATGAAAAACCCTTTCAGAGTACAACACAAACTGTCTATTTTGCTGCAACTCGACAGTGCTGCTTTTTTTACTCAAGAGTTCCAGGACCTTACTTCCTGGAAAAAAACTGGTCCATTGGAGTGAATGGAGATGTCGGAACTCTTCGATTATACGGCTCTGTGGCGAAGATACCGTCGGTTTGTTTCCGAGCGCAAAGAGACGTTTGGGGGTTGACCGTGCCAAAATAGGCGTTCCAGCGCAATGTGTAATGTGTAATGTCATGTGTAATAGCTGGTCTTAGCGCAAAAAACCCTGTACGCCTGAGCACAGACAGCTATTCTCCGGCGCAGTGCAGGAAATCCTCGCTTGGATAGGCCCATTCCACTATGCATGCACTGGGTGTGGCTCTTACATGGCCTAATGAAGCTGGTATGTTCCACTATGCCTGTGGGTGTGGGGCTACGGGGAAGACCTTTACAACGCCTGCTGAGTCCAGTTCCTGTCCTGCTGCTCGCTCGCTCTGTGTGCCCATGACAAGGTCCAGACTACTGGGGATAGAATCCATCTGCTGAGATAAAGAGAGGCCAGAAGAGTGTGTGTGTGTGTGTGTGTGTGTGTGTGTGTGTGTGTGTGTGTGTGTGTGTGTGTGTGTGTGTGTGTGTGTGTGTGTGTGTGTGTGTGTGTGTGTGTGTGTGTGTGTGTGTGTGTGTGTGTGTGTGTGTGTGTGTGTGTGCGCGCGCGCGTGCACGCGTGCGTGGTATGTGTGTGTATGTGTTTGCACGTGCGTGTGTGTGTGGTAATCAGTGTTGGGCAAGTTACTTTTAAAATGTAATATACTACATATTACTAGTTACTTTCATTTGAAAGTAATAAGGTACTTTACAATATTACTTTCTGTGTAGAGTAACTTGTTACTTATTGCACTACTTTTACCAAAACAACAGCAGCAGCAGAATGACATCGCCGCCCCGGAACCATCCCGAAAAATAATTTAAACCGCCTTGAAGTCAGTGTAAATAATCAAAAATTCTAAATGGTATTATTTTCCTTTGTTATTGTCATCTATAGTGGTTATTTGCATAAAAACACTGTTTGATTAGGAAATGATTGTATCTTTTTTAAATACAGGTATGTGCTTTGATTTAATCAAATGTAACTCAATTTGTAACTTGAGTTACTTGAGAAAGTAACTGGTATAATATTATTGAAATAATATAATAATGTAATAAGTTATATTACTGAGTTACTGCTAAAAGTAATATATTACATGTAATATGTTACTTTTGTAATGAGTTACCCCCAACACTGGTGGTAATGGTGACCAAAAATGGACACCATTACCTTCTGATTTAGTGTGATATACTTTGAAATGTATTGAATTCATCAATGCACACATGACACCTTTAGACTAGACCTAGAGTGAGAAAACACTTTAACTACCTTTTAATTTAGGAAAAATATACCTTTGGTAAATTCCTCTGTTAGTTCCTATTCCCAACACTTAAATGTCATTTGTTCTATTCCCATGGGCCCTGATCCATTGTGAATTCAAAGCAGTTCTTGTTAGCCCAGAATAACTTGTATGTATTTTTGCACGCATGTCAGTTATATTTGGAATGAAATAAAGCAATGCCATGCATATCTCACCATCATTTTACAAATAAAAAAAAACACTATAGCAGTCTAACAATGCATTGACAACTCAAAACTGTATGTGAAGGGGTAAACCACTCATAGTGTCAGCTTGTCGCTCAAAGCCCGCAAATCTATTGCAAACAGTCAGCTCTGGTTGGCCCTTTGGGTGTTTGAAAATGTCAGTAACACAAAATAATGAGTGTGGTTTCTTCAGATTCTGCGCCTGAGCAGAAGCATATAGAGTGAGTGTTTCATTCCCTGGTCCCAATTTCGTCTTGACTCGACCCCCTTCTTTTCTCACGCATATGACCTGATATGGGGGGATCAGCATGCCCGGCCGGGACATGTGTGCATGACATGTGTCAGGGCTAGTGTTTATCTCTGGAAAAGGCTGCAGTCAATTACTGCGAACCGCGTTAACGCGGTTCGCGGTCTTAAAGGGATACACACACAAATGCTGCATCAGGTATCAATGGGTTAAGGTTAGATGGTTTGCTGCATGTTTCCATTTAGCCGTTGGAATACATTGCAGTGTGCTGTCATTAAAGGAGAATTGTTGATGCTTAAGTTATTTTGTAAGTTTTGACTTTTTGGCGTGCCCACTTCCCCTCAACCTGCCTTTGTCTACTTCTACTTCAGTTGATGATTTCCTACATTTCCGAGAATGCCTTTTAATAAGAGAAAAGGCATCAGCTTACTGCTTTCGAATCTGTCATAAGAATATAATTAGGCTACATAGTGTGGTGGGGGGGGGGGGGGGGGGGGGGGATACACCAAATAACAAAATGGACACTAGCTTTTTAACAAGTATTTTACAGTAAGATGACGTTTTTGTGGGATAATAGATTAATAATCAACACTTTTATTGTTTGGCTATAGTCCTTGCAGCACCCATTGATACCTGATGCAGCATTTGCGTGTATATCCCTCATTTGTGTGTGTATCCCTTTAAGACCGCGAACCGTGTGACGCGGTTTGCGGTCTTAAAGGGATACACACACAAATGCTGCATCAGGTATCAATGGGTTAATGGAGATGCATAAACGTATCATGTTCAGGTTTTGATAATGCAACCAGCCCAGACTATTAACCTTACGAGTTCAGCGGGATCTTGTGTGACACGCGACAAATCCATCTTGCCACGCTCCAATCTATTGGTTTGGATCAGAACCACCGGTGGTTTCGCAGCAAACAGGCAGGCTTTGGTGCGACGCCAGCGAGAGTGAGTCCGGTGTGCCAGTTTTTTTTTTTTTTTAAGCGCCTGCCCTTTGAAACGGTTTTCCCGAGCAACTCGTTCCCAGATGGTTATGTGAAAACAAACCATCTGGCAGCGTCAGGTTACCGGACTAATAGGTACAGCACCCTTATTAGGCTCTGTTTCAAAAGGGAGCACTCCATCTTCCTCAAGATTCAAGATTCAAGATTCAATAGTTTTATTGCCATATCAACCAAAATTGATTGGAATTTGTCTTGGCATGCTCAACAGACAAAACAATCACAGTAACAGACCATGAGAGACATGTTTGAATGGATCACAGAGTGTCAAACAGGACAGAACATAGAGCTCAATAGAGCAGAAATGAGTGCAGACGTGTGACAGGATGGTGCTGGGCTCAAAGTCTCTGTGCATCCAGCAAAGCCAGGGTCACTCTTTTAAAGGCTCGTCATTAGAAATGACTCATCAAAGTTGTCCTCTGCTCCAGTTCACTTCCATGTTGTTGTAATTTGCCCCGGACCTCAGTCTAGTTTTTACAGTCCTGTATGGTGTAGTTCGTGGTTGGTTGGGACCTCAGTAGAGCCCTGACCGATATATCGGTCCACCGATATTGGCCGATAACCGATATATCCGTATCAGCCGATACGTTGGCCGATATGCCAATATTTTTTTTATTTTGTATTTTTTAAGTTATAGACAGCATGTTGTGTATATTTGATCTTTTTTCTTAACTCAAATTATATTTTATATATGTTCTGTTTGTGTTTTTGTATTTCTAGTTATTTATAATTATTAAATTCCGAGTTCGGTTTACCGTTTCACTGCATTGATGTCATTTTGGACAATAAAGTTTATTGATAAGCTGTAAAATATCCTCCCCACATTACATATCTCAAGTCATGTCAAGTCATATCTTTGTCAAGTGTTTGATATTTGAGGGATCATTGCAAAAACATTGTCTAATATAATGGTGTATTATATAATATAAGAATATCTGCCGATATATCGATATCAGAATTTTTTTACTTCCTAATATCGGTATCGGCATCAGCCTCCAAAATCCAGTATCGGTCGGGCCCTAGACCTAAGTCTAGTTTTTACAGTCATGTATGTATGGTCTAGTAACTAGACTCTAGTAACTAGACTCTAGTAACTAGACTCTAGTAACTAGAGTCTAGTTCATGGTTGGTTGGGGTGCCATCCAGCCAACTTCTCCTCCCCAATTAGTCCTGTTTTGACACCAGGCTGTCTGCAGTGTTAAAGCCTGTTTTTACAGCCTCCCTGCAAGTGGTTCAAGAATGTCTGTGTGTCAAGCTGCCCCGGGGCTGCTGCTCTACACTTAATGAAAACCAAACCTACTTTGTGGCTTTTGATAATTGGCAAACTTTTAGATCAGCCAAGGAGCAATTTGGAAAGAAGGTTTTAAATGGCGTATTGGGTTGGGGTTTTGCATAATGACACACATAAGTGCACACAGAAAGGCATTAGCATAAACACAATCCACAGAATGAAATAATAATCGCGTACGATTCAACTCTATTACTGAGATTTAACACGGCTTAAAGATACAAAGAATGTTTGCTTGTGCTTGTCGTTTGCGACCTTTTTTAGGATAGGCTTGCAATATGTAATCCTGCAACAAGTTTTTGAACATTCCTCTGCCTGCTAAATATCATTATTAATATTAATTATCATTATCATCAGCATGCAAACATACCTAACACCCCTGACATGCAGGTAACAGTACAAGCTGATACTAAAGTAACTGCATTTCATCAAATAAAACGACAGGTAAGCTGAGTTTAGGTGTTTGTCCACTATATCCCTGTTGATAGCCATTCCCAACATGTGCGCTATGTTCCAGATGCTGAGCTGAATCAAATTGTGCACCACAAAGGTTTACGCTGCGTTTGCAACAGCTGACATCGAGCTGTGACAGTAAAGCGGACGATGTCCTCGTATGTTAGCGGCATCGAAATACAGCAACACGTTCTCACTCCGAGCGCGTAGCATATTGACGCTTTGTCCCGTCCCTTGTGCGTCGCTTGTTACTAACACGGTACCCTTGAGCGACCCATGAAACGACTTGGGCTTTCTGACTAAACTTAATGTAAACCCATGGAAGTCATCTTTGACGCTCATGGCAAACTGCTCCCCTGTTAGTCAACTGCTCCCCCGTTAGGGTCTGGGGGGAGGTTAGGTTTAGGCGTGGGGGCTGGGAGAGGTTAGGTTTAGGTAGTGTCCTCTAGTAAGAGAGTGGCGTCAGCGGAGGACCAAAATGCAAGAATCATTAGCCAATGAACAGCCAGGAATGGGTCTCGCGCCTCTTTTGCATGCTAAAATAAAGCCGATAATGTACAATTTGATTCATTTCAAGGGATGAAAAACCCTTTCAAAGTACAACACTGTCTATTTTGATGCAACTCGACAGTGCTGCTTTTTTTACTGAAGAGTTCCACTTTCTACTTCCTGGAAAAAAACTGGTCCATTGGAGTGAATGGAGATGTCGGAACTCTTCTATTATACGGCTCTGGGTTTAGGGTTAGGGTCTGGGGGAGGTTAGGTTTAGGCGTGGGGGCTGGGAGAGGTTAGCTCCTCCCCCCAGACCCTAACGGGGGAGCAGTTGACTAATGGGGGAGCAGTTAGGCTAATGGGGGAGCAGTTGCCATGAGCGTCAAAGATGACTTCCATGGGTTTACATTGAGTTTAGTCGGAAAGCCCAAGTCGTTTCATGGGTCGCTCAAGGGTACCATGTTAGTAACAAGCGACGCACAAGGGACGGGACAAAGCGTCAATATGCTACGCGCTCGGAGTGAGAATGGGTTGAATACACGGAGCGTGACACAGAAAGATCAGCAAACTTCAGGGAAGCCATGCAGCCTCCCCCCCGCAGCCTTCAGCCCACTAGTGTGGCTATCCGTTTCACTGAGGAGAACTCTCATTGACGCCGTGTGTTGGAGTGTGTACTGTGACACACACACACACACACACACACACGCACACACACACACACACACACACACACACACACACACACACACACACACACACACACACACACACACACACACACACAGTCAGCACCATTTCCCACCTAATGGGCACAAAAGTTGCAATTTGCAGCAAAACAGGGAGTTGGCAGCTCAGAAGTGTATTACATATTGATCGCAGAAGGTCAATGGAGGGAGGCAGCAGCACTGAATCCTTAAAGGAACACTCCGCCCATTTTCAACCAGCTTTGTATCATTAGAACATCAGTAGTATATCAGAAAACTGTAAACGGTTTTGAAATCTGTCATTTAATTTGACAGTTATTGAGTGTTAAATTGTGGACCAGTGACATCACTGGTCCACACTAACTCAAATTAATAACTCATTAACTCAAATCAACTCTCAATAACTGTCAAACTAGATGAATGATGAAAAGTTTGACAATTATTGAGAGTTGATTTGAGTTAATGAGTTATTAATTTGAGTTAGTGTGGACCAGTGATGTCACTGGTCCACACTTTAACACTCAGTAACTGTCAAATTAAATGACAGACTTCAAAACCGTTTACAGTTTTCTGATATACTACTGATGTTCTAATGATACAAAGCTGGTTGAAAATGGGCGGAGTGTTCCTTTAAGGCAGCTGGTCCTGAGATACTGAAAGGTCCATACTGTGTACAGTCACAGTCAGACGTCACTGACACTGCGACTCATACGGACTGACGGTGCGTTAGGTGGCACTCTGGTTTAGGGGTGTGAAATAGAGAGCGTGATTTGACAGAAATCATAAATCGCGCTGTGCGTGATGCCAAATGGTGTAACTTCTCCAACTGAGAAGCAGATATTGATCATAACTCCGAGTTCCCCATAATCATTCTCGGCTGGAGGACAGGGGCTGCACAGTCAGCAAAACACATACACAACTTACAGTGCAGCGTGTTAGTGCTGACACGGCACGGGCACCTCCTCGTATCTCTGGTGCTGCTTGAAAAATGAAATGAGTGATCAAATATATGCATGAATTCAAATGAACTGTTTGGGATCACTCTCATTTGTCTACCTGCAGCGGGATGCACAGGGCAAGATAGGATCTGGGCTGTTTGATACTGTATATACAGGGCAAGATAGGATCTGGGCTGTTTCATACTGTATATACAGGGCAAGATAGGTTCTGGGCTGTTTGATACAGTATATACAGGGCAAGATAGGTTCTGGGCTGTTTGATACAGTATATACAGGGCAAGATAGGTTCTGGGCTGTTTGATACTGTATATACAGGGCAAGATAGGTTCTGGGCTGTTTGATACTGTATATACAGGGCAAGATAGGTTCTGGGCTGTTTGATACTGTATATACAGGGCAAGATAGGATCTGGGCTGTGTGATACAGTATATACAGGGCAAGATAGGTTCTGGGCTGTGTGATACAGTATATACAGGGCAAGATAGGTTCTGGGCTGTTTGATACTGTATATACAGGGCAAGATAGGTTCTGGGCTGTGTGATACAGTATATACAGGGCAAGATAGGTTCTGGGCTGTTTGATACAGTATATACAGGGCAAGATAGGTTCTTCTGGGTTGTGTGATACAGTATATACAGGGCAAGATAGGTTCTGGGCTGTTTGATACTGTATATACAGGGCAAGATAGGTTCTGGGCTGTTTGATACTGTATATACAGGGCAAGATAGGTTCTGGGCTGTTTAATACTGTATATACAGGGCAAGATAGGTTCTGGGCTGTTTGATACAGTATATACAGGGCAAGATAGGTTCTGGGCTGTTTGATACATACGGGGCAAGATAGGTTCTGGGCTGTTTGATACAGTATATACAGGGCAAGATAGGTTCTGGGCTGTTTGATACTGTATATACAGGGCAAGATAGGTTCTGGGCTGTTTGATACTGTATATACAGGGCAAGATAGGTTGGGCTGTTTGATACTGTATATACAGGGCAAGATAGGTTCTGGGCTGTTTGATACAGTATATACAGGGCAAGATAGGTTCTGGGCTGTTTGATACAGTATATACAGGGCAAGATAGGTTCTGGGCTGTTTGATACAGTATATACAGGGCAAGATAGGTTCTGGGCTGTTTGATGCAGTATATACAGGGCAAGATAGGTTCTGGGCTGTTTGATACTGTATATACAGGGCAAGATAGGTTCTGGGCTGTTTGATACTGTATATACATGACAAGATAGGTTCTGGGCTGTTTGATACAGTATATACAGGGCAAGATAGGTTCTGGGCTGTTTGATACAGTATATACAGGGCAAGATAGGTTCTGGGCTGTTTGATACAGTATATACAGGGCAAGATAGGTTCTGGGCTGTTTGATGCAGTATATACAGGGCAAGATAGGTTCTGGGCTGTTTGATACTGCATATACAGGGCAAGATAGGTTCTGGGCTGTTTGATACTGTATATACATGACAAGATAGGTTCTGGGCTGTTTGATACTGTATATACAGGGCAAGATAGGTTCTGGGCTGTTGGATACTGTATATACAGGGCAAGATAGGTTCTGGGCTGTTTGATACAGTATATACAGGGCAAGATAGGTTCTGGGCTGTTTGATACAGTATTGTGTTGAGGAATCCTAGGCTGGGCTGCATAATGTAGTTGTAGTTCTGCTTTAACCTGTCAACCTGTCTGAGTGGTTGACAGGAGACCAAGGTCATCAGCTGCATTTGAAAGCTTTTTTCAGCTTCTCTAGATGGACTTTCACACTCAAGATGTTCAGTTAAGCATGCCTGACTGAACTGGTGTGTGGATGAGAGTCTTTTCCCATGAGTTGAAAATGCTGAAATGCTGAAAATTAGGGATGCACGATATATCGGCAATCATATCGGTATCGGCCGATGTTAGTCTTGTTTTAACATATTGGTCATATCGGTATCGGTCAGATGTTGCAATGTTAATATCGGTTATCATTATCAGCCAAATTCTTCACATTGATATGAAATAATGCAGTAAATCTATGATTTATGGGCTTTTCCAAAGGCTTTGCAAATAAAGAAATGCATAACTTTTTCAAATTCAGTGTTAACATGTGTTTTTCAGTATGTACAAAATGTGATGATCATAAAAATGTGGTTTTATACAGATCATATCGACATCGGTAAATATCGGTTATCGGCCATAACAGCAATGTTAATATCGGTTATCGGCATCGGCCAACATTTTCATATCGGTGCATCCCTAGTGCTGAAATGCTGAAAATGGCTATTAATCATAGACTGTATAACACATATGGACGCAGCCACTGTGACCTCACCCAGTGGTTTGTGCACTCCTGTTTTGAAGCCTCCAGTGTCTATGATTGTGACAGTCACCAGAGCCACAGCGCCGCCTGCTATGGGTCCGTGATCGGCAAGCTGCGCAATCACTGGACAGGCGAACTGTCAATCACGCCCCAAAACATAGTCTGATTTATCGTCTATTTTCACTCTAAATGGGACCATAATTTACAAAGTGAACATCATGCTGTATCGAATACTTTTATTGGCCTAACGTTAGCTGTGTTCTCCTCTTGGCTGTCATTGACCTCTGTCTCTCCCTCTTGACTCGGTGGGCTGCATCATAGAGATAGTCCGCATGTGTGGGAACGCCCACAAAATGTTAAACGGCTGGCGCGCGAGTGGGGTAAAACCGCCGACCGATATATCTCATGGGCTGACTCACGAAAAGACTGTGCTGCGGCTCTAAACTACAGGTTTGGGGGTTCTAGAGCAGAACACAAGACGTCTGCTCAGATGTGCGTTTACTGCGGTGGTTAAATCCCCGATCGTGTCTGCCTGGGCTGGGCTATCAGCTAAATTCTAACTTTGCTGAATGGATAGAACAGGGGTTTTTACCCCACCCTGACCCCGCCCCCAGCCAGGCTGAGCCAGCTAAACCTGCGTTTATGACGAGACGTGGCCTCAACCTATAGGCCATCATGGATCTAAGGCCTGAGTTAGCCTGGGGGTAAGGTGTCTTTGTTGTTGTTGTTGTTGTTGCTTAGTCAAGTTTTAATTTTGTGAAACACTCCCTGCAGCTCTAGAAGAGAAGCTCTTGATGTTTGATATTGTATGATATAGCTGAACAACCTTCTGCTGTCAGACTCCTGAAAATATCTGATGAGGTCCACAGGTTATCCACAGGAATAAGAAAAACACACCATCAAAATGGACCCAGGAATGTAAGGATGTGGATTTTAGGGTGAATTTTCCCTTTAAATCACTAGTTCAAATATTCTCATTGTCATTCAAAGTTTTATTGTACACACTTTGACCACGGGTACTACACACTACACACACATATTTGTCTCCGTTTTCTTCAGAAATTGATCCAGATTTTGATGAATCACTTCCTCAAGGTTCAAGTTCAAGTTCAGCTTTATTGTCATTTAAGCAATACACAAGGCACGGCAAAAACGAAATGACGATTGCATCTAGCCCACAAATAGTGCAATTTCAAGAGAAGTACTGACAACCGACAATACAGGTAGTAAGTTAAAAATAAAGTGCTTTAAGGAGATTATTGCACATGCTAAAGAGGTTTTAAAACAGCATAAATAAATAAAATAGCCTACTCTAATTTAAAAACTAAATTAAAAACAAACATTAAAAAGTACCAACGATGGTAGAGAAGGTCATATGAAGTCTCTGTTTACCAACCATGGTAGTGTGTGAGGGATCAAAGAGTCCAAGACACAGTACTTACAGGTAACCTGTAGTAGGCACGGCATGGTGCAGCTTCTGACTACATCATCACTCTTTTCTCCTCCTATGAGCAGGAAAGCAGGCGGAGATCCTCCGTCCAGGTTAGGCTCGAAGAACGATAATGTTTCTGTAACCGGAGACTTTTGGAATGGCCTGCATGAGGAGATGTGGCCAGTAAAATGACTCGAGAGTTAAGAAATGGTGTGTAACCCTAACTGCCTAATAATAGCCTCAAAACACCTCAAAACAGCCAGACATGTAAGTCTTACCTCCATCCATCCTTCTATGGCTATATTAAACGTCACTGCTGAAAGGTGTTTTAGCAGTTACATTTGCCATCCTTCCATCTCAGCCCATAAAGCATGAGAACTTTGACCACGGGTACAAATCAAAAGAGCTACATCCACGAAGCAGAAGATGACACTTTCTAAGAGAAAGCATCACCCCCCCCCCCCCCCCCCAACGAGAGGACGAAGAAGAATTAAGAGATCTAGAAGAACCTAGCTTGAAGGCAGGCATGTGTCCTCCTTTCCCTTCTATTTTAAGAGTTCCTCCTCAGATCAGAGCTTTGTGTGGTATAGTGGTATAGCCGCCTCGAAGCTCGGCTGATGTTGCTGACTTGCACTATGAGCAAGCAGGTGGCAAGGCCGCGTGACTCTCCACATGTTTGAAGGGTGACTGGGTCCACAGCGTGTCCCACCGGTGCCCATAGTGCCGCTATGATTGGTGGAATGAGGAGTCTGCTGGCAGGAGGAGGGAGTTTAGTGGAGCACAACTCACCCCTGGGCTCCTGCTTCCAGAGGAACAAAGGAGCTCCTTCCAATGAACTGTCCTCGCAG
Organism: Poromitra crassiceps; assembly: GCF_964638095.1. Classification (NCBI taxonomy): domain Eukaryota; kingdom Metazoa; phylum Chordata; class Actinopteri; order Beryciformes; family Melamphaidae; genus Poromitra; species Poromitra crassiceps. Next base: position 2,178,840 of record NC_139640.1, read on the forward strand.
CCAAGAGGCTCCGGACCCTTTGTAGTGATAACCGGACAGAGGGTGTGCGCGGCTGCGTGCACACACACACACACACACACACACACACACACACACACACACACACACACACACACACACACAGACACAGACACACGCACACACACACACAAAGATGTGTGCCAAGCCTCAAGCTTTGGTTCTGAAAAAATGAGGCCAACGCGGAAGTGCCAAAAACTGCAGTTCCTCACATGGCCACTTGAGCCTGTGCTGCAACAATGAGTCTTTCCCATAGGTTCATGAGAGACGGTTTGGTCTCTATAGCTAATTTCAATTTGTATATAACTCACCTGTTACTGCAGGCTACAGTCTATGGCTGCAGAAGGTTGTATAGAAGTCAATGGGGAAATCACGCTACTTCTCACCTGATGTATTACCTGAGTTAACACTTTCCTAATGAGTTGATGGTCTCGATGACAAGTCTTCTTCAATACAGCATGACTTAGAGTCAAATAGACTATACCTTTCGGGGCGTGATTGACAGGTCGCCTGTCCAGTGATCCTGAAGCTTGCAGATCATGGACCAATAGGCGGCGTTGCGGCTCGCAAAAAAAAAAAGAATAAAAATAAAATAAAGATGGAGTGCCAAACAGGAGTCCAAACCAATGGGTGATGTCACAGTGGCTGTGTCCATATTTTTATACAGTCTATGCTACAAACACAGTCTACACCTAATTTATGTGCGTATATGCATTATATTTATGTGCGTGCGCGTGTGTGCACAGGCACGCACATAAATATAATGCAGTGTTTCCCACAGGATTTTGAGAATTTGTGGTGGGGGACCGCAGACCCCCTAGGGGGGTGCGGGGGCATGTCCCCCCGCGAGATTTTTTTAAACATTTTAAAGTAAAATGCATGAATTTGGTGTACTTTGAGAAAGCTTAAGAGCAAAATTAAAAGGCTAGATCTATGAAGAACATGTCATCATTACTGTGCTGTGGGTTTACAATGACAAACTAAATTTCTCCCTATAGGTCAGGGATACTCAACTTGCTTTGCCACTTTCGTGAAATGATAGAAGGCGAGGGGCCAGTTAATAAACAAACAATATACATTTTTCTGTAGCGGATTGTAGGTTTTTGGGGTGTCAGCCGGAGTTTAGGCTGACAGTGTTGTGCACACCGGATAGTTAGTTAGGTTAAGTTAGTTAGGTTAAGTACATACATAAGTGCCTGGGTAGCGAGCAGATGGCGGTATTTGACAATTTAGCAGCTAAATCATACATTATTGAAAGATATTCCATATTCCAGACTGAAATGCTATAACAGAAGTATTGGCCAGAATGACATGACCATTTGGACACTTATTCAGCGGATATCTTGCATGTTTCGTTCAGGTGCACTGTAAAAAAAAAAAAAAAAAATTTTTTTTTTTTTTTTTTGGGGTCAACATCTTATTGTGGCGGTCAAAATATTACTGTGGCGGCCCGCCACAAATTCCTTTATGTATGGGAAACACTGTAATGCATATATGCACAGACATATGCCCACATGCATGGTATTGGCTACACTCACACATACACAAACACAAACTCATAGACACATGCCTGTTTGTGCACACATTTCTGCAGCTAAAACACACACACACACACACATTTTTGTGGTTCTATTTTGGTCCTGGGCTCCCCAGACTGGGCACAAAGGCGTCCAGCCAGCAGGACATCACAGCCCACACAGTTGACCACGGTCCAAATAAGGATGAAGAAATAAAAGGGGGAAACAACTGAAGGCTGAAGCTTTCATCCTCAGCCAGTCTCTCTCTTGGTCGTTCTATCCCAGAAGTCACTGCCAGTATCACTATCTGTCGTGCTGCGGCGGGTAAGCTGAGATCCCTTCTGGATCGCAACCATTGTACCATGGATCTTGTCTGTTACAGGCTTATTATCAATGTAACCTGCATAATACTTAGCCCTTCAGAATCAGAATCAGAATCAGAATCAGAAAGACTTTAATGATCCCCGGGGGGGAAATTGGGACAAGTTACAGTTGCTCGCACTCAGGCATGAAATATCCACATAACACAACATAGCATAACACAGTATCACACAGTATCTCCCTAAACGTAAAAACAGTCAGTACAATAAAATGCAATAAAATGCAAAAAATGCAATAGAATAAAATAGAATCAAGTAGAATAAAATAAAAATAGGGTCAATGGGATAGTAAAGTAAGAATTGTTGTTAAGTAGTTACAGTTACAATATATGTACAGTACGTGTCAAATTGCAGTTAGTGCACACTGGAATTAAATTAAATCAAATTGCACATTACGTGTGACGTAACTAAGGCAAAGCTATGCTATCGGCTGACACTCAGTCTCAGAGAGACAGTACAGTCTCAGAGAGACTGAGTGTCTCCGAGGTGCTCTTCTTAGTGAGGCGTTAAAGAGGTCAATTGGTTCCCAATTAGGCTACTGATGGGATCCCTGTGATGTATGGCTGAAAGATGATATTTGATGTTGTTGGTGTGTGTGTTGCTCCTGTCCTTCCAAGAAGGCACAATCATTTTATTATATTTTTTGAATTCTCGTCAAATCAGTTCCAGATTGGCTCCTTAACTGCGTGCTTTGTCTCTTGAGATCATATTCTCTCTCATTGTGATTGCCATCAGCAGCACACGACAACAGCCTCGTTGATTTGATTATCTCCTTCAAGCTCTTGCCGCTGATCTACAGTATGATAACAGATTCATGTGGAATTCATCCTCAACCTGCTGAAATCACTTAAGATGATGACTTCCAGATAATCCCTCCAGAAAACGATCTTATCTACGTCGTCTGCTATGTGGCATGGCATGTCTCGTTCTGTTTCATGTATACTGTACTGTAACTGCCACAGACATGCATTCACTGTGCACTGTGTGTTCCACTTTACATAAAAAATTAATCCAGTTTACAAAAAAAGCATGCCTCTCAATTCAAAGAAAGGCCAAGTTTCATTGTGTTTTTGTCCATTGCAACAAGGTGAAAATGATGTTTCTGTACGTCGCTGTGTGGGAAATGTGGTGTAACATTGTTGAGTATTGCATAATACTCTGTCATTAGCAATGATTACATCTCTAAAATGTCACAAATCTCTGGTCAAGATGATTGTGTGTGTGTGTGTGTGTGTGTGTGTGTGTGTGTGTGTGTGTGTGTGTGTGTGTGTGTACACACCCCCCTGCTTTTTAGTGTGTGAGAGAGACAATGTGCAGACTCAGAGTCATAAACTGCAGCTACTTTGTTACAAATGGAAAATGTTACAATGGAAATGAGCATTGAGTTCTGCTGCTGACAAGGGTTCCTACTGTGAGCAGTGGCAGAATGAAGAGAGAATGAGCAGGCAGAATGTCATTGATGTTCAACTTATTGAGGCAAATGTTGTATCTATAATTGCTTTTAATATTGGATGGCTTTCCTCCATTTATCGGTAAAATTTGAATATCATAGGAAGTTCTGACTCGACCAGTTGTACTTACCACTTTGAGGCCATTTACTGTACACCTGGCGCTAACATGCGTTTTCTTTGATCAGATTGCAATCAGATTGTGTTTTATCACTTGAAATGCCAGGTGTAAACACCCCCAAAACGCATTGAAGATGGATTGCAATCTGATCGGCCAAACCACCTCCGGAGGTGGTCAGGGATGCGTTGTGTACACATTGAACACAAGTGTAAATGCAATGTGTCCTCTCAATCTGGATACAGCAACTTTATACGGATTGAGAGGACAACCATTTCTGCAATCTGATTGCAATCAGATTGCAGAAAATGCATGTTAACGCCAGGTGTAAATGGAATCAGGCTGAAGTGATCAAATACAATCTGATTGCAATCTGATCACAGAAAACGCATGTTAGCGCCAGGTGTAAATGGCCTCTTTGTTGTGTCATTGATTTCCCCACAACTAAATGACGAATTTCGAGCAGCAATTGAAGGCAGCAATAGAGCATATTGGTTCCAGTCGTTATCTAACTGGCCTGTGTGAAGTGAGTGAGTGTGTGTAACCTTTGGTAATTCCTTTGCTATAATGAATGGGCTAGGGGAAAAGAATGTGGAACGCTTTGCACTCTTAACTGCCAAATCTGGAGCTAGTGTTGTAAATTGCCCAAGGCAAAACCTCCACAAAGTGTTAGGAATTTGAATGTGAAAAACCTGGGACCTATAACAAGCTCATTTCACTGCTCGTAGCAAAAATGTAAATGTATTTAGTTTTATTTTCATTGTGAAATGAAACCCGCTTACCGCCTTTTTTCTCTGTTGATCTTGTAACACCTAAGGGTCTGACTAATACATGGAACTGAATAACTCCATTCCTTATTTAACATTGAAGATTGTTGACCTATCTTTGACCCGTCTGTCTGTCTGTCTGTCTACATGCAGTGCTGCTGGGTGTGCTGAGCACATGTGCCCAGACGGAGATGAAGAGGGTGGTTGGAGACAACGCCACGCTGCCCTGCCACCATCAGTTCTGGGTGGGGGACGCCCCCACGCTGGACATTGAGTGGCTGTTCCTCAAGCCTGTCAACAGGCAGAGAGTGGTAAGTGTCTCCCCTTGCGAGGGTAAAGGATTATTCAGGGGAACCCCACACCAAATTAGCAAATCATAGCGCTGATATTCACATTTCACAATCACGTCACATTTGAGGTACTAGTCTGGTTATGGTAATGAAACAAGACCACAGTCAAGAAGTGTGCCTCTACCAGCATCTAGTCTACACTGAGGCCATTTACACCTGGCGCTAACATGCGTTTTCTGTGATCAGATTGCAATCAGATTGTGTTTCATCACTTGAAAGTACAGGTGTAAACACCCCCAAAATGCATTGAAGAAGGATTGGAATCTGATCGGCCAAATCACCTCCAGAGGTGGTCAGGGATGCATTGTGTACACATTGAACACAAGTGTAAATGCAATGTGTCCTCTCAATCTGGATACAGCAACTTTATGCGGATTGAGAGGACAACCATTTCTGCAATCAGATTGCAATCAGATTGCAATCAGATTGCAGAAAATGCATGTTAACGCCAGGTGTAAATGGAATCAGGCTGAAGTGATAAAACACAATCTGATTGCAATCTGATGGCAGAAACCACATGTTAACGGCAGGTGTAAATGGCCTCACTGTTATTGTGTGTCACCAGGTCAGATTTGACCGGACATCTGCTGAAAACATCATAGACTGTAGTGTAGCAGGCGGGACTCGTCCGTGTAGTGGGGGTGCGTGTGCTTGTCTTACTATGGACGGCCCAGAATACAAAAGGGTCCTATAGTCCATGGGCCAAACCCCCAAAATTTCACATATCAGTACCACTCAAGTGGGCAAATTCTACTCATGATTTTTGAACAGGTATATATCCATAGATTATATTTTAGTTTGATAGCCTTTGCAGAATGGCAGCTTTGTCCCAGTTATCAGCTCATGAAGTTAGCCAGCCCCTACAATAAATTTGATTCTAGGCGCTGATGCATATCCTATTCGAGGCTCATTTTCTGGACCTTTACTCATGTTCTGTGAGAACATGTTTGACAACATTTGAAAGGGTAGCTTCTTAGCTTTCATTTGAGCTCAGTTGTGAGTCTGTCTGACAAATAAAGAGGTCACATGGGCTCTTCAAATGTCAGTGACATTCATTTTTGAGTTATATACATCATTGAACTCTTAATAAAAACAATAATACACCTGTCAGTTTTATCATTTAAAAGTAATTGATTATTTATTTCCTTTAATTTGAGTTCCCTTATAGTGCAAATAATATATATAATCAAATAAAAGTGTTATTAGTGCATTGTGACAATGTTTGTCTGTCCTGTACCTTTAAATGAAACATCAGGAAATGCAGCGAACAGTACCGCTTTTGTCCACAGGCGTTGCTACAATAAATACAAAATGAAAGTTCCCCATAGCTGCTTTAATATGTTTAAATAATGCTTTCAATCAGGAACTTGAAATTGTCATTGTAACTGTATGTTTACCTCCACCCAACACGTCACCCACCCACCTATTCCCGTTTGCTACCAGGTGATCACCTACTTTGCTGGACGGGTGTACGACCCCAATGAAGCGGAGCGGGGTCGGGTGGCCTTTGCGGGGGAGTACTTAAAGGGCGACGCCTCTCTGCTGATCAGTGACTTGACGCTGATAGACTCTGGGGAGTACAGCTGCAAAGTCAAGAACGGTGCAAAATATCACTGGAGCACCATCAGCCTCATCGTGCTGGGTAAGTGGCTGCTGGACCGCTGGGGTTTGCTCCAGAAGAAAGCAGAGATGGAGAGAGGGCTCATTCAGGACACTGTATAAGGAGAAGTAGACGAATCCCCAAAACAACTAATGATAGTCAACACCTAACATCAACATCATATTTTTCTTATACTATCAAATGGAGTGTTTTATTGTTGCTGAACCGCTAGGGTTACAGACAACTGCCTGACCATCTCTGAAAGGTAAGACTTTGAAGTTTCTGTTCCAAGTGTCAGAATGACTCTATGTGTTACTGACCCTGAGTAACATCAGCTCAAACACAGTGGTTGATTCTCGCCTAGAATAAAAAACACTTTTAGAGTGTAAACAGTTACCTGTGGTTGTTGTATTTATGGCTAGAAACCCAATGGAGACATAGCCATAGGCCTTACCACATCCCAACATGAGTATTTGGCAGTGGTTTTTGTAGGGAGATACCTAGGCGGATTTCCAAAAAGCCATTTGGAGACTCCAAATGGACACCTGGTAACCAAATGACTTTAGAGGTATATGCTATATATATATCCCCCCCCCCCCCAACAATATCACATCAATTACTCATAAGTAAGTCTAAGTATTCTACAACACATGCCAGCCATTTGAAATATAATTTGGTTAATTCTGACCTCTTAGCTACACCACAGCATTGTAAACATTTATAGTGCATCAGGAAAGAAAAACAACTGTAAACATTATTTCTTGTGTAGAACCTAGCACAGGATTAAATACTGAGTATCTCAGGAAAAACTATTAATATTGCATCTTTTGTGTTTAGCTACGTCTCACAGCATTGTAACATTGTAGTGCAGCAAGAAAGGAAAACTACTGTAAACATGTTAACCATATTTCTTGTTTAGAACCTAGCTAGCTACAGCACACATCTCCTGAAAAACCATTTATAATGCATCTTTCTTGATTAGCTACATCACAGCATCTCCTGAAAAACATTAATATTGCACCTTTCTTGTGGCTACATCACAGCATCTACTGAAAAAACATTCATAGTGGATCTGACTTGTTCAGCTCACTTTAGCTAGATCACATCTGAAAAACAACCAGTCGGGTGTAATAAGTAAATGAAGTTTAATCGTGTAAAAAATAATAATAATAATAATGGGTTTTTTTTAGAACTCATCCGCGGGCCGGTCTGACTTGGCCGGATTTGGCCCACGGGCCGCCATTTGAATAGCCCTGCTGTAGACACTACCACTGTATGTGGTTTTATCCTGTAACGTTACAGACCCCTGCCATCTTCAACTTTCTGAGTTGACAACCTCCACTGGCATAAGATACTGTAGTGTAAAGCCAAATGATCACACCTCACACATGCCAGGAAAATAAACAGACAGCCTGATTATCAACCACTTATCAGAATTAAGTCATGAGTGAGTGAGTGAGTGAGTGAGTGAGTGAGTGAGTCAGAGAGTGAGTGAGTGAGTGAGTCAGAGAGTGAGTGAGTGAGTGAGTGAGTCAGTCAGTGAGTGAGTTAGTGAGAGAGTGAGTGAGTGAGGACAGTAAATCACGCTCAACATAATTCAATGCTAATATATGAAGAGTTAATTTGCAACTGCACATACAAAACATTTTTGAGGTAATTTATGTGAAAATTACCAGATGAATATGTTTTAGCTGTGATTGATAGTAAAAATGTGCCAAAAATAAATAAATTACAATATAAATACATCAATATCTCATTTGAAACCATAAAAAAATACAAACGGAGATACCTGTTTTTGCAAATTAACTCCTCATATTGACTATTGTATATAGAAGGACTGGGAGGCAGGAGACAAGAATCAATTTCACCTTCCACTTCCCCTGGAATTGTGATATTATTGGCCCATTTACAAGTGTAGAGGACATAGCAATACATATTTCTGCATATCTCTCATTGAAGCACATTATTGATGCTACATTAGCTAGCTTGAAGCCAAATAGCTACTGAGCTTGCTTTAGCTCATTGTTGTTCTCACAGAATTGGATGCATCACTACTGCTATCCTCCACAGGTTTAAGAACAAACACAACATTACTGTACCATCCAATACATCAGTGGCATAAATGAACCCCTGTGCTTTATAGCACACTGCTTCATCTTCTAGTCTGCTGCACACTGCATTTCCCAGAGGCAGCTGGATTTCCACACATAATACATTGAATCAGTTGTTGCAGCAGTGCTCTGTCTCTCTCTCTATCTGTGTGTGTGTGTGTGTGTGTGTCTCTCTCTCTCTCTCTCTGCTCCACCACAATCATCTCTGGGTTTTTCTTGACTTTTTCTTTTTTAGTTTTCCTGCTCATCTATGTCAAGTGCGCTGGTTGCATATAGTGTGCCTCACTCACTCTCAGGCCCAATTCCAATCCGCTCCCTAAAGACTCAAGCCCTGTACCCTCACTCCCTCTAATGGCCGCCAGCGGAAAGTGGTTGAGTCATCAAGTGTGGAAGGGATCCACATTGGATAAATAGGAGGATTGGGACAGCAGAGCCCTTTGCACTTGACAAGATGATGTTGACTCTGGCAGGATTGGGGCTCGCTATATATTGTTTATTGTCAAGACGCTTTGAGGGATAGACTCCCTGATGAGTCTGTTCTCATCCAGGCTCTGGCTCTACAGAGTGGACAACAGGTCATTTAAAAATAATAAATGTAGCCTACTGCAAAATCTGCAATTGATAACTGTAATTATAATTAAAATAAGCTTAATAATGACATGTCACCCAACATTATACACAATGTCAATACTGTACGGTACAATACAGATTCGGTAAAACCATTTATCATTCATCAAAAAAGTTGTGGATTGCAATTGTAATAGAAATGATCGATGATTATAGTAGGACTGTGTAATATAACTACTTGCATTCCTCTGATATAGCCTAATATTTTTGTCTAATCTGAAATCCCTATTAATGTAATGTTTCATTGTCCATTTAGGCATTCCAGTGCACCCCGTACACGCGGTGTTTAGTGTAAACACCACGTTCGTTTCGCGGGTGTGTTCTTTTCTTTTTTTTTACATATATTTGCGGAATTCCCCGGTAACTCTGTTTTATATGTCACAACGCTATGCATTGAGGGCAATTCCCTTTCCGTAAGTGGCCACATCTGCTATATATATATATATATATATATATATATATATATATATATATATATATATATATATATGTCCAAATGTTCATGTCATTCTGGCCAATACTCCACTTCTGTTATAGCATTTCAGTCTGGAATATGGAATATCTTTCAATAATCTATGATTTAGCTGCTAAATAAATACCGCCGTCTGCTCGCTACCCAGGCACTTATGTATGTACTTAACCTAATTAACTATCCGGTTTGCACAACATTGTCAGATTAAACTCCGGCTGACACCCCAAAAACCTACAATCCGCTACAGAAAAATGTATATTGTTTATTTATTAACTGGCCCCTGGCCTTCTATCATTTCACGAAAGTGGCCCCCGGGCAAAGCAAGTTGAGTATCCCTGGTTTATAGCATGGGGGGTATTAGAGGCTATTGCTCTCTCATCGGTGCTACGACCTGTCACTCATTCAATTTCAACCCGCCTTCAGAACCAGCAGTGGCTGTTAACTGGCACAGACTCACTTATGTAGTATGCGGAGCGCAGCGATTCAACGTAATATTTGAATCTGGGGGGAGAGACTACCCTGTCACTAACCGCTCAACTCAGTTTAAAGGTTGATAAAACACCTCGGGCGTTTGTCATGAAACTCAGCCATAACTGCAGCCCACTGCGTAAAATCTGCTTCCCGTTAATTCGATGTGATTGGGGAATTGACGGCGGCAGTAATTGGTGGTGCAGGTGACAGCCAATGAAATCATTATACTAATTGAAGGTTGCATAATACTGTTGGGCGTCCATGCCTCTGAGCAAATCCAATGAAGCACTTTTGATACATGACAGGGCATCAAAGAAAGCCAAACTTCCTTCAGAACTGTAGTTAGAGAAACACTTTTGGGAAATGTGTTTGTGATTCCTGATGCCCTATTACTCCCTGTAACATAATTTGTAAATGCAACGTTTGCAATAGTAAAGCAGTCTTTTCATATTTAGTGAGTTGTAAAATTTTTTAAAAATTAACACATTCACTGCCAGCCTTTTTTTTTTTTACTGTAGGTAGGTTCTGCCAGAGGGTTTTTTTGAGGATTCTGGCTCATTTTACAAGAGCCGAGGATTATTTTCTGCTTGGAGTTTGTGAACACAAAGTTCACAAAAGTACTAATAGAATGTGTGCTTTCTCTGTCTAAAAGAGTTAGTTTGTAGAGTTAGTAGTTATGTAGATATTAGCCGTTGAGTACAGCATGGTTTCAGCGTCTGAGAGTGAAAGCTGAGATAATCGCAGTTTTGTGAAATTCAATCAAACAGGCAGAACAGTCACTTTAACCATTTATTTTTGGCATCAGTGAGAGATCAGACATCTAAACAATATAGTTCTGAACGCCCTCTCCTTCAAACTCCTCCCTCCGTGGGCGTGTCTGGTGGCTTTCAGCCTGCGTTTGTCACAAGCGAGTGTTCTGCTGCTGCTGCTGCGAGTTTGAGCAGCCTCCCTCCCTGGCAGCGAGTGTGGATAGGGCTCACTTGTTTCTTGGGTTTGAGAGCTTTGATGAAGCTTTGTGCGATTCTAGGCTTCATGCTGCCCACCCAGTCTATTTTTGGAACCCCCCACCATTGTGCGCCCGTGTGCAGCAGCGTGAAAGCGTTTTCGCCTACAGTATGAGAATGAGGCTCGTTCGTTTCTGGGTTTTCGGAATGCGTGCGATTCTGGCCTTTCTGCGGGTGTTTCAAAGTGTGTTTCACCCATAATCTATTATGCAAATTTGCAATCCCCCACGCCAGCACCGCTCTCCGCTCTCAGTGTGCTGCTGCTGGCGCGGCCGCTCTCGGGCGAGTCTGGTGACTGATGACTGTAAAATCGCCAAGCCATTTCCTTGAGAATGGCTTTCTCCCGCGGCTGTTTTTGGTTGACTTTCTCTCTGTCGGGAGAGCACTGTCGCCACTTAGTTGGTCGGTAAAATAGATTATACACATTCAATACTTCCAATATTTTTATAGGAGACGTGGGGGGCATTGATCCACGTAGCACCGTCAAAAAAAAATTTTTTTTTTTTTGACGACTCAACTCGTCATTGGCAGTGAACGGTTGGATTGTGTTTGACGAGTCAACTCGTCATTGGCAGTGAACGTGTTAAAACAACTGCACTTCAACTTTGTCAAACCACAATTACAACTGTAGACTAGAGTCATTTGTCACTAGATTGCTCCATCAGTTTGTTTCCAAAAGTCAAATAAAATGTGCAATTACCTTGCTGGAAAAATCATCAATCGTTCAATCTAGAAAAAAATAACAAATGCAGATATTTGGCAAGAAAGATGAGCAGGTCAATTATGAGTGTTATTAGTGGCTGCAAAGAGCCTGTTTGCACAGCACATCTTTTCAAAATGGGGTTGCAGGCTTGATACTGCCACGGTTCAAGTCATGCTCAATGATGAGAATGACTACATAGCCCCCCCGGCTTCATGGTCACGACCTCACCATGACCCCCCTGCCATACCTCTGCAACCCCCAGGCCCCCACCCCACACTTTGAGATACTGTGTGGAAGGAACATACAAGGACGTCTGTGTTTGTGCCTGATTGTGTTTCTGCAGTGAAGCCATCCAAACCACGGTGCTGGATGGAGGGAAAACTGTTGGAGGGCGGTGATGTGAAGATGAGCTGCAAGTCTGCCGATGGCTCCGATCCCATCCGCTACAAATGGGAGAGGGTACTGGACAAGGGCAAATACGTCGGGAAGCTGCCTCCACTAGCCCTTATAGGTAAGCCTATGAGACACTGTGTGTGTGTGTGTGTGTGTGTGTGTGTGTGTGTGTGTGTGTGTGTGTGTGTGTGTGCATGCACATGTGTGCGTCCATGTGTGTGTGTGTCTGTGTCTGTTAAGCTGCGTTCACACCGACCTATTAAAGTTGTTCGCTGGCATCGAGTTTACATACAAAGTCAATGCAAACGAGCGATTGAGCGTATATTCGCCCGGGAGAAAAATCGCTGGGCGTCCGAGCGACAGAGACGGAGCGATAGGGAGAAAATACGCTCGTCGCCCGAGATGAAATATCCCAACTCGAGCGAAATTACGCTGGCATCAGTCGCTCGCAGTTCAACGCTGATTGGCTGCCGTGTGAGAGCGAGTCAAGGATCACACTGGCTTGGAACAAACCGCTGGTTTATTGTGTGGCAACAAACCGCATTGACAGCTGATTGACAGGCTGACAGCTGACATGAAGTGAAGTCTGTACTACCGGCATAGAGCTCGCATTAGGAGCACGCTGATAGGCTTAGCTTGTAAACAACTACGGTGGCTCGTAGTGGACAAATATCATGACATTGCGTAACGTTATAACCCCCCAGATGTCCGTCAATTATTGTGCCTGTTGACGAGCGATTTAAACAGAGCGACAGAGCGATTTCAAAAGGTTCAGTCGAGCGACAGAGAGAAAAATAAATATCTGGGTGTGAACACAGATTTTGACTTTGATACTAATAGAATGTTTAACATCTAAAAAGTTGATACTACTGAGGCACAGCAAGGAAAACCTTCAAGCAATGTCTTGGCCTGCTTCACTTGGAGAGCTTTGTAGACATTTGGGGGTATTTGATTTTTCAGTTGGCTGCTATTTATCGGCTCAGCTCTGAAAGTGAAATACTTCCACATTTCTCTCCTGGCACCAGTTTTGTCCACCAGTTTAGGTGGGCTGGGATTCAGCTGAACACCGCAGGCTGTTTGGTGCTGTTGCCATGCTTTCATCTGTTTGACTGTGTTGAGTTTTGTGCTGACTGCTGCAGTCCACTGTGAAGAGTTAGCCTGAGGCTCTGTCTATTCCAATTCTCCTTTTCCTCTTCGTCTTTTAACTATTCCAATCCATATGCGCTAGTGCTGCACGATTTGGGGAAAAGGTGCGATTAGCGATTACTGTGTGGACAATATTGCGATTTGCGATTATGATTGCGATATAATAAACAAATGGTATCTAGGCATGTGCTGGTATGAGTTTTTGATGGTATGATAACCTTGGACAAAAATACCACGCTTTCACGGTATCACAGACTAAAATAGCTACATGAAATATATTAAAATGGATAAAGAAAATAAAAAATAAAACCATTTGAAATAAAAATGATCATTAAAAAAATATAAAAAAAATTATGAAGAGAATACAGCATATATATTTTTTTATAATAAAATCTTTACAAATTATAATACCATGTACTCTTCACAACATCCTGTGATATCAGTCTATGTTTGAGACATTTGCCTGTCTCAAAAATATAAATGTAAACTGCAGCACTGTGTTACAGCACAGCCGCAAAGCTCAGTTAAAAATATAACATTTTTAATGCTGCTGGTCGTTTGTTTAATGCTGTATATATTGGACATTTAAAGCTGATACACAATTGTGTTGAGGTAATTCCGCAAAGCTCAGTTAAAAATATAACGTGTGTAACACTTAACACAATCAAATGTAACTTTTTCACAGCAATACTGTACAGTCCAGCCCACCATGGTATGGGAAAGGAACCATTGTTTGAATTACATTGTATATCGAAATATATTTGCATAGTGTAGTAGCATGTAATGCAGTCTGTTAAGATACTGTAAACAAGCTAGATACTCTGTGACACCGAAAGGCAGACAAGCAGTCCAATCTTCGGTTCGTAGTTCGTGTTCACTCGACATCAACAATCTTTATATCACATCTGATCATTTTATCCAACCTGCCTCTGACCAGACAACTAATGGATCGTTCTGCGATCATATTTGCGACATTCAGATATAATATACAACAAGTCTATCTTTGTTAATGTTGTTATTGACAAAAGCATTAAAACAAGCAAATATAACAATATTCTCCGGTCACTGGCAGATACTAACTACAAATTGTTCAAAGCAAATCTCTCATGTAAGCATTTGGCTTGTGTGTTATTGCAATATCCTATTGTAGCATTGTCATAAACCAGTGGAGAGTCAGGATATAGTTACTGCACTTTATTCTGTTACACAGCCAGGAACTACTGTCGGCCGTAGCCCACGCCAAATCAAACCCCGAGCAATCATCTAGTCTCTCCCAAAACACAGCCGTCTCTCCCAAGCTCTTTCTCGGCACTCTCCCACTTCCTCGTTCAGAACCCCAAAACAATCCCTCCCTCTGTAGTCTTAGCCAATCACCTGCGGGCTCCTTCCCGCGACTCGCTCTCATAGGTGCTCTCATGACGGACAGGCCTCTCAGCCTCTAGCTTACAGTTAATCCCCGTAACGTTCAAGTCCCTCCGAAACTCGTAAAGACTAGTGCATGCACAGAACATTGCATTAACAGTGTTAGACTTAAAGGAACACTCCGCCCATTTTCAACCAGCTTTGTATCATTAGAACATCAGTAGTATATCAGAAAACTGTAAACTGTTTTGAAGTCTGTCATTTAATTTGACAGTTATTGAGTGTTAAAGTGTGGACCAGTGACATCACTGGTCCACACTAACTCAAATTAATAACTCATTAACTCAAATCAACTCTCAATAACTGTCAAACTAGATGACGGTTTTGAAGTCATTCATCTAGTTTGAGAGTTATTGAGAGTTGATTTGAGGCTGCAGAAAACATTTCTTGAAAGTATTGCATGTTTCTATCAATTAGTATCATTAATATTGACGAGAATCTTTCAGAACTCTATTGAAATGTCTATTTTACACCACAGCTTAACATTTGACTTGTGAATAATGTTTCCTGTCCCCTCTCTCTCTTTTCGTCTGTACTATCAGATTTGAAAAACCCAGAGATTGTGACGTTGAGGAACTTGACCAAGGACAGTGCCGGTGTCTATAAATGCACAGCCAGCAACGACGTGGGAGAGGAGAGCTGCACAGTGGAAGTCAAGATGCACTGTGAGTGGACGGCCCTCACCCTGCCCCAAACCCTGGATCCTGAGTAGATGCAGCTTTTGATGTAAAAGCTGTTTGTATAGAGAGCCGCAGGAACGAGTCCGGAAATCATCAATGCCAACACTCCTGGTTCTTCACTGTTTTCGCCTATGGGATTTTTGAATGGGTTTTTGGCGCGATGCTTCTAATAAGGTCTCTGGGCAACGCAAGCTTAATCAAACGCGAACCAGTGTTTAGTAGTATCATCTTCACACATGAGGACCACTTTTATGAGTTTTGAAGCTTTTACGTGCCGTTAAAAGGGCGGCTAGCTAGCAAACGGCTAAATGAGACTACACTGTTGAGTCGACGGGGATATTATACGTCAATAACGTCATCACTTCAAAGGACGAACACGGAAATTCTCTTTCCCTCACCGGTTCAGCCCGTTCAGCCCGGGGTAATCAGTGCACAGCAGCGCACACATCAACAACAGTCCAGGTTGAGTGGTGACGTGACGGGGAAGCCTATGCGACACTGTGTGTAGTTCTGGATTAGCTTAGCACAAGCTTTTTACTTCTAGGGCTCGCATTTACGCTACAAAACTCATGAAAGTGGTCCTCGTGTGAATATTATCCAGCTGAACACTAGTTCGCGTTTGATTAAGTTTGCGTTGCCCAGAGACCTTATTTGAAGCATCGCGGCAAAAACCCATTCAAAAATCCCATAGACAGAAACAGTGAAGAACCAGGAAGTCCGGGACTTCCGCGTTCTGACTACAACAATACGTCATCCCTGTGGCTCTCTATTAGGGAGATGGATCCATCCACATCCTCCACCAGTTCCTTTCCCACACCAGCTGAAATGTCCGCCCCACCCATGATCATCACACACCTGCCTGGAGGCCTATAATTGCCAAACCAAGCCATGATTTACCACGAGAAACCAGAGTCACGTCTGACAGATTGATTGGAGCTAGAAATACATGTGCCTGCCTCACTCAAAAGCAGAATTGAAAAGCTTTATTGTCCCTTATGAAATGAGATGTGAGAAACATCAATCATAGATACAGTATATGCATTTCTCAATCCACATCTGCACCATAAAGCTTATTAGAAAATGAAACATGAGGAAGACAGAGGGGCTTACTCTATGTTACATTGAAAGACCACTGAAATCTATGCTTGCCCACATTTAATTCAACTCTTTATTTTGTCTATCAGAGCAGTCATACAGCCTAACTCTCATATCCAATGGCGACCACCCGCTATATGGCACGAGACAACCTGTGCAAAAATGTTCATGGGACCCGCCGGACTCCCACAGTAATAAAACGCTCTACTGTGATTATTGATCGGATCCATCAATCTCCAGCTCCCCCACAGGCTGCAAGTGGCATCACTAATTTCTCTGCTGCCTTAAGCTTGCTCTCGTGAGAGTTCACCACAAGTTACACAACGCTGAGCTGAGCCTTGAGAGGTATGAAGGCTGGAAGTTAACAAACAAAGCCGCCGTAAACAACTCAAAGAAGACTTGTTGCGTCGTCGTGAGGTACAACTTGTGGAACAGCCCGTTCTCTTCAATCTGCATACAAATAACATGACTTTACACTTTCAAAATTGCGTGCAATGAATACGCCATAGAGTTGGGAGCTGTAACCAGGAAGTAGCGTGACATTGAAATAAGCCAGGTGCTGTGTAGTTGGTGGTCGGGGGGGGAACAAAAACCTCGTCTTTCATACCGGAGAACCATGTTGGGCGCCCCTGCGTGGAAGTCGCATTTAACATTTTTCTTATTTACCGGTAAGCCTAACCCAAACCACAACCCTTGTGTTACCAGCCTAAACACAACCGTTTGCAAATCGGACATGTTGCAGGGGCAACTTTTATTGTGAAATGTATGACTGGAAAACAAATGGTCTCATGCTGACTAGCTTTACACTCGCTGGACAGGTGTCCCCAGGCCCGCCCACAGAAATGACTGGGCCCCTGAAAACGTCCAGTGAATGGGTTGTTGATTTCACCAACTATACTTTAAAATAAAAAAGGCGGATCTGCGATCTTTTCTTTAATGGAGTAGGGGTGACACTGTCAATGTGGATATCGATGCATGGAACCTGGCGGAAACTCAGTGAGCTGGATAGAGACAGTCGGCATGTCTGGGAACGCCCACAAAATGTTAAACGGCTGGCGCGCGAGTGGGGTAAAACCGCCAATATATCTCATGGGCTGACTCACCAAAAGATGGTGCTGCGGCTCTAAACTACATGTTTGGGGGTTCTAGAGCAGAACACAAGACGTCTGCTCAGATGTGCGTTTATTGTGGTGGTTAAATCCCCGATCGTGTCTGCCTGGGCTATCAACTAAATTCTAACTTTGCTGAATGGATAGAATGGGGGAATTTACCCCACCCTGACCCCGCCCCCAGCAAGGCTGAGCCAGCTAACCCAGCGTCTATTGTGGGCGTTCCTACAGCCTGTATGGGCATTCCCAGACATGCGGACTGTCTCTATACAGCGTTCATGAAGTAGCCTAACTAACTACTGCAATTTTTGAGGGATCTTGGTGAGACCTAACCTGACGCTGCCAGATGGATGTAGGTTGGTTCACATTTTTAATTTGTGGAACAATGCCGCCCCCATCTGGCGGAGTCAGGTTAGGTGAGACCAGCTTGGTTGTGTAAACTCTGGTGCATAAATAGCGGAGGCTTTGTTTATATCTCTGCACCATGTTTGCCTTATCTAGACTAGCACAGTGGTTCTCAACCTGGGGGTCGGGACCCTCCGGTGGGGTTGCGAGATTATTTTGGGGGGGGGGGGGTCGCAGGATGATTGTCTCCCATGTTTTTCTCCCATCATGATTAAATCTCCCATACCAGAATCAAAATCCGAATCACTTTTATTGCCACAGTATGCAAGATTAAATACGAGGAATCTGTCTTAGTGTCATTATGCAGCGTAGCGGTCATGTCAATATTCAGAGATAAAGAAATATGAAAAACAACAAAAAGACAATCACAACATTGCAAGTGCAGTCCAATATATACACGAGTGGAGGAGGCATAAAATATCAATTTATATTGAATTTACATGAATCTACAGTCCGAGTTAAATAGGCGTTAAATAGGCATTGAATTTACATTAATTTACAGTCTGAGTTAAATAGGTATTAAAATAAACCAATGATTGATGATGATGATGACGATTGTAATCATTGTAATGATGATTGTATATAAACGATAAACTGTATAAAAAAGATTTCTTTGAGTGAGTGGAATCAGCGTTGGTTTGATTGGGCAGCAGTGGAAGTGGGGTCACGAACCCCAGCCTAAAGGTTTTTGGGGGTCGCGGCTCAAAAAGGTTGAGAACCACTGATCTAGCACATGCAGATACTGTTTCAATGTGTGTGTGTGTGTGTGTGTGTGCAGATGTCAGGGGAATGGGTGTGGTAGCAGGAGCAGTGGTCGGCGTGTCCTTTGGCGTCCTCCTCATCATCCTCATCATCTGGCTGGTGTTCCGCAAGAAGGAGATGAAGAAATATGAAGAAGAGGAGACTCCAAATGAAATCAGGTGCAGAATCCATTGAAGACTTTTCTCTATCGGTCATAAGCAGACATGTTTACGCACATAACAATCAGGACGACTCTCTCTCATGATATACAGCAACAAAGTGATAGAAGGGGAATGTTTCTTTCTCTATACCAGCGTAAACCATTAGGTTGTGCTTCCTTGAACCACAATGTCAACTAAATTAGCGACGCACGATATAGGAATTTCTTTTCGGCCGATGTGTCGATATTTCCCAACTCTTTTGGCTGATTGCCGATGAAACTACTTCAGCTTAGCTTATGTTAAATATGCCATATTATTATTTATGTAACAATTTAGTCAAGCATCTAGTCAAGCATCGAGCATTTGGGCATAATCAAAAAGTCATTTTATCTGCCTGTCATATCAGCAGAAATGTTCGTTTTGCTGATGCATTTAATTTTAAAGCCTTTATTGGCCGAAACCAATGACGTGCTGATGTCATCATGCATCCCTAGTGTTAGAGAATTGAATTTGACCACTCCTCATCTGCAATATGATAATTGTAACAGCTTAGATAAACCGAATGAATGAAACCATGAGCCAGGAACTGTATTATAGAAGTATATTAAAAACCATACATTCACAATTTTCGCTGTATTTTGAACCCTTTCTCCGGCTGTGCTCCCGATTGGTAATCTCTCCGGTTACTGTCTTCCAGAAGCTGTAGCAGGCTTGGTTTTAAAGCCAGCTAGCTTCTTGGGAAGGGGGGCTAAATAACGCTGCGACGCCCATCCCTGCCATCTGAGTGAAAGTGCACGCCATGATGTCATGATTGTCAAACCTTTTTGTGATCAAAAGCCTTTCAGCCTGCATGGGCAGCATTTGGAAACAAATGTGACATCATAAATCTTCAAAGAGTAATTGAAATAAGTGAAGCTGTTGTTTCAAACCCACCCGCCTCCCCAGTCCACCACCGAGTCTTGACTCCTGAAGATTCTCTATTCTAGCTCATACAGAAGCCCCCCTCTCACCTCAAGAGGAGCGCCATCTTACAGTGGAGTCATACGCCAAAGTACTTCTAAATAGTTTGATGCGATTTCCCCGAGTGTAACATAGCGCTATAGAATCACAATCATTTAGGATTAGAACAGCTGTTTAGATTTCTACAAAACCATGGAGTGCTATACCTCATTTTGTTTGTTTGAAGGTAAGAAGAAAGTAAGCAGAAATATATGAATGCATGAGATGACGAAAAATAACACGTAGTAAGTCATTTAATTAGCTACAAACCAGTTTGCAATCTCGTTGGATCTGACACGATATCTCTGTTCTCCATCTGCTCAACAAAACTTTCCTCTGTGCTCCATAAGTGTAATAAACATGGATATGAATGGATTGTGCGTCATAGGTGCGCTCCGGCACCTCTACAGATAGCACTACACCCCCACCCTTGACCTTTCACCTCAACATATCTGAATGAAAATGGGTTCTATGGCTACCCACAAGTCTCCCTCTCTCTCTCTCCAGCTCTCTTTATGGCTACCCACAAGTCTCCCTCTCTCTCTTTCTATTCACTCTCTCTCTCTTTTGCTCTCTCTCTCCCTCCTGCTGTTAAAAGTGGTGACATTTTTGCTGTACTGTCACTGTTCATTTTACTTTAAATGTGAAAATAAATTCAAGAATGTTTACAAGTGATATGTCAGAAAGCAATCTACTATAGGACGAATCAGCGTGACGTCACTTGCCACCCAGAAATGCGGAACCCCGCGGCAGTTAATAGTATGTGTAGCGAAGCTTGTGGGCTTGCTGGGGGCGAAGCTTTTGGGCTTGCCTCGTGAAGTGTGCTGGATCGTGGATGAGGGCTCACGGGCAGTGGTCGATCAGAACCACAGAGATGTCGGTCCTCGGACGCGGTTGAAGGAGTACCAAGGGTAGACATTATGAAGTAGAATAGAAGGGAGTAAGAATACCGGAAGTATACGACCAGGTGTGGGCGGAGGCGAGTAAACTTGCTATGGAAACAGAGTCTATATTAAGTAGAGCCGAGTAAGACCAGGTCGAGTAGAGCTGTACTGTGCTGTTGTATGTGGTGGAAATGAGCCATTTGAAGTGAGGAAACTTCCTTTTGTGTTTGTTTCAGGGAGGATGCAGAGGCCCCCAAAGCCAAGCTGGTGAAGCCCAACTCCCTCTCCTCCTCCCGCTCCGGCAGCTCTCGCTCGGGCACCTCCTCCACCCAGTCCATGGTGCACAACATGGCACCCGGCCGGGGCACACGGCCCTGCGTTCCGGCCGTGGCGGCTCTCAAGGAGAACTGCCACCAAGCCCCCGCCTTCCCTCAGTCTCCCCCTGCCTACACCCAGGGCATCATCCCCAAGACCCCGGAGCCCCGCGCCCCACCACCCACCTCCACATCTACCACCTCCGACTCTAAGCCCAGCCCACCCCCCAAACTGAGCCCCGGGAACCTGGCCCGTATGGGGGCCACCCCTGTTATGATCCCTGCCCAAACCAAGGCCTTCCAGACTGTGTAGAAGAGACAAGACTGAGAGGACTGGGAAAATACAGGCAGCCTCACAGGACACCCAGCCAAACCCCAAGAGCTCCACACTGATACAGATCCAGTCATAACATCTAGCTATATTCACGCCCATTCACGACCGGACCGACACTGTCAGTGACGTCACTCTAGGACGATCTCTGCTTTACATGAACAATAAGGGAACAAGCTCCTTCTGGTGCTGTTGTCCTCTGCCACACTTTCATCCAAGAGACAGACTGAAAACAGTGATAAGATGAAGACAAACAGAGGACATTGCATGGCTACTTCTGTCTCTTTGGAGAAGAAGACAGACTGCTCACAATCGCGACATACTTAAACTGAAGAGGCCAAATCAGCTCATGGGGCAATAAAGAAAACAGGAAGAAACACATTGCACTTCCATCTACTGCAGTATGTTTTTAACCAATCAAACAGTCTTGGATGCCTTCTCTACCTTCACCTGTTGCATATTGATCGATTGATTGAAATACCCTGCACCCATGACCAAATCGATGAAAGTGGATTGACCTGAGGTTGTTCTATAAAGAGGATGTGTGGTGCTGATTGTACAAACATGTTAGTTTAACAGACACTTCATATTATCCATCTAGAGAGACACTGCATGAAATAGGCCACGCCCATCACGGGGGGGAAAAGCTCCGTTCATTTCCACACACCAGCGTCATTTTCCTTGAATTAAACATAGCTAAAAGCTGTTGTGTGGTGGGGCTGCGCAGACAACAAATGTAGAAAATTGGCAGTTAAAAGTTTTTTTGTACTCCTGAGCAAAACAAGGAAGCCGTTGAGAATTGGCGAGAAGAAAAATGTGGATCTAGTTGTCAAGGAAGTAAGTTGGAGTGTTCATCTTCCGTATATACGATCTTTTTGTGCAACACGCAACCATGCACGTGACATAGGAGAACGCCAGGATTGGAGGGGGGGTTTCTGTTTTCCCCCGTCTTGGGCGTGGCTTCTGAATGATGACGCGTTACGCAGTGTCTCTATACCGGTGTCACACGTTCCAACAGGGACGTTCCATCAGCGCTACTGAATTCCCTTGTCACTGCTTCACGTGTGCTGATGGCAAAACAGAGTACAGGAGTCCATGTCTTGCTGTGCACACCTCCACACTTTCAGTATTTTTAGCCCACAGAAAACAACAATTTTTGTTGGACCTAGAATGGGTTCATACTGGACATATTCAAAGTCAGTCATAGTGTTATTTTTGTGACATACATTACCATGGAGTCCCAGGATGTTTTGAAGTTTTGTGTGGAGCATAACTTTGCTTTCAGAGCAACTGTCAGAGAATGAACTGTAAGAACGTGACGCTAAATGACATATTTTTATTTTTTCAAGTTCATCGATGAGTCAAATGAGTTTTATATGGCTCGTAGAATCATTAATATATAGATAAATCCTATCATACCCCGCACTCTTAATACAATATAACTTAAATAATAATCCCTAAAGAGTGCCTTGGGTCAGATACATTTTCATTGTTTTTGTCAAATATATAGACTTGACCAAACGTATACAGTACAGTACAGTACAGTACAGTACAATCGACTTTGCAACACATTGCATGGCAAATGAGCCGGCTTTCATGAGGCACATGATACTAATCAGTTAACGTAGGTTTGGGAGGAGGGCTCTGCTGCAGAGCGGTCACAGCCGACAGGCGCACAGGACAGCATGGAGTCCTGCCCTGCTGCCTCTCGTCTCTCATTCAACACAGAGGACAAACATGATCCTTCTCCATTCCTGCTTCTTCAAATCATCTTCCTTCCCTTCAATACATCATCTGCCTCTGATCCCTCATCCTCTTTCAACACCTGACCACACCACCTCGCTCTCCTCCCTACGCTTTATCCACTTCTTTGCATGTGGGGGGGGGGGGTGGGAGTTATGCACAACCTTGATCCAATGACATCTCTCATTGATGCGTTCGAGCCAAAGTTACTGTGCGTCGACAACACACAGAGATGCTAACTTTTCAGATGTCCCTATTATAAACTCTGACTTGACTGAAAGCACCAGCTAACAACACCCCATGTGATTGGCTGTAGTGCTTTCTGAACACAGCAAATCATTGGCCTCTCTCTTACTATGATCCTTAGTGACATCTCTGCTCCTGCATTTACAGTACAGAAGGTGCATGATGCGATGAATGAAGTGTTAAAAGTATGTGTTGCAATGTGCCATGTGAATTTACATATTTTGTTCAGATGGTCTAGGACCAGTGATACTCAACTTGTGGCCCGCGGGCACCCCCTGTGTGGCCCGCGATGGAAAATAAATAAATAAATATATATATATATATATCTTTTTTTTTTACAGTGCACCTGAAGGCAACATGCAAGATACCCGCTGAATAAGTGTCCAAATGTTCATGTCATTCTGGCCAATACTCCACTTCGGTTATATTCAGTCTGGAATATGGAATATCTTTTAATAATCTATGATTTAGCTGCTAAATTGTCAAATACCGCCGTCTGCTCGATACCCAGGCACTTATGTATGTACTTAACCTAACTAACTTAACCTAATTAACTATCCGGTTTGCACAACATTGTCAGACTAAACTCCGACTGACAGCCCAAAAACCTACAATCCGCTACAGAAAAATGTATATTGTTTATTAACTGGCCCCTGGCCTTCTATCATTTCACGAAAGTGGCCCCCGGGCAGAGCAAGTTGAGTATCCCTGGTCTAGGACAGTCCAGTCAATATTTGGAGACATAAACAACTCTATCCCATAGCCAGGGAAATCCTGGAGCTGTTCCATGTGAGTGAGTGATTGAGTGAGTGAGTGAGTGTGCATAAATTGTGGTCAGCCACAGCTATGCCATTTTAGGTGTGATCGTGCTGAATCGTTCAGGACGTGTAAAGAGCACCCCCTGCAGGTGAGCAGATTTTTTAATTAGGGCCGATTAATGGCCGAATTTGCGATGGCTGCGCAGATGAATGGCCGAACGCAACGCTGTGCAATGGCTGCGCAGTCTCCACCAGTCAAACACTGCACAGGTATTACGGATAGGCCACTTCTTAAACAATGACGTAACTGTAGCAACGCATTTCCAACCCAATTAGGACTTAATTGACTTGATTACACTTAATCTGGCACTTCAAGGACCTGGGGCCAGTTGCAAAAAACACATTGAGGCTGCTTTCTCATTGGGAATGATTGCTTTCGTTCCGTTTCGTTCCACACCCGGGAACGATTGCTCCCCCGCTGGTCAGCTTTCACATTAGCATTTCTTCCGCGCTCGGAAACAGAACAGAGTGCACTTGCGTCATCAACTATGCCTGGCGTTTATCCTTGCCCGTGTGTTGTCTATGAGGTTCAGAACGGTTGGCTTTCACACTCGCAAGTGTTCCGTGCCCGGGGCACGCCAAAGCGCGCGCCCCATGCAGACCATCTTTTCAAGCGGATCGTGTCCAGGTCGTGTCCGCGTTCACACTCGTCAAATGTTCCGAAACTGGGGTCAATTTGGGGACAAATGTGCTCGGGAACGGTACCTGGGCGTCAGTGAGAAAGCACCCTGAGTTAAGATTTTCCTTGAAGTTGTGCGTGATATATGTGGCTCTCCTGGTAGCACACGTACCACGAAGGCTCACTCCTTCACCCGGCTGACCCGGGTTTGATTCTGACCCAGGGTCCTTTGCCGCATGTCATCCCCCCTCTCTCTCTCCCCACTTTTCCTGTCTGCCTACTAAATCCTATCTAAATGAAATAAAGGCGAAATGCCCCCAAAAAAAGAAAATAAAAAGATTTTCCTTAAAGTCCGAGTTAAAGTTTCCAGAAAATAAAATCGGTTGCACAAAACACCCTCAAATCTTCTCATTAAGGTTAAAACATTTGAGGGAAACCAATGAGAAGATTGAAGCATGTTTTGTGCAACCGATTTTATTTGATTGAAACCTTAACTCTGACTTTGAGGAAAATCTTAATCTTAACTCAAGGTGGTTTGTGGAACCGGCCCCTGGTTTTGAGTGATTGGCCCATTGGTTAACTAAGTAATGAGAACGTAGATGCCAAATTCATTCATATGTTCCCGGTAGATCATTGGCTCTTGAGCTCCATGCTAACACTTTAGCAGCAGGCTACACTATGTTGAGAGATGTTTTAGTGATAAAGTGATAAAAAAAAAACTTCCAATGAAAACAGGGGAAATAGTTCCTGATACAGTACTTCAAAATAATGTTCGTTTTATATCATGTCCTGCATGTTAGCATGGAGTCTTCTATCACTCATAGAGTATGCTAAAGTGTTAGCATGAAGCACTAGAGTCAATGATCTGCATGTTTCTGTTCTTATCCCTAAACGTTACCAGCAGATTTTCCATAAATATATGTGATAATGAACTTTGGCTCTTCTTTCCATAGCATGTGATACTCACTATCTGAATATTTTCTTCTTTTCTGCCACCACACATTTTGGCGGCTAGATAAACCGGGTACTCCAAATTGGATCAAATAGAAAGCACAAAGGATTAGATGTGTCATCACAACTACGAGACAAAATCCAACTCTTACACAGCAGAGTTTTTGGATTACATCAAGTGAAATGCTACGAGCTACAGCTTGAGTCATGGACCATTAACAGACTGGCAGGAGAACGCAGCCAACGCAGTGCAGTGTCTCTGGCTCTCTTCAGTGTTTTTCGCTCGCCTGCAACTGGTCCCGCTCTTTTAGGGGCACTTTACATGAGGATGGTTTCCTATGGTGACGGGGAATTATTTGATCGTTAGTGCCTCCCTTTTAGACGGCGACGGCCAATTTGCGCTTAGGAAATGACACATTTTAAAACCACCCTCCAGAGTGGAATTGTTTGAGACGCTTCCCGCTGAGGGCTCCATGTAATCGCTTTGACACGGCTCATTTCAGGAACTCTGACGTGCCTGCACACGCGATTACGCCATAGCCGTGCGCGAGTTGGCAACCAAATAAAACGTCAGTATGAATGAAGTTTGGCAACATTCAGAATTAAGCTACACTGCAGCCAACTTCAGTGACATGTTCATAACGTTACTGCTGCGAGGAGCCGATGGCTGTACCCGGTCGGCATTTAACGTTATTTACAAAAGCACGTCGACAGTGTTTTCTCACTGCCAGCCAGTAGCCTAACTACAGTAGGGTTTGACAAATAGCTAGTCCGACTGGTGTCAGCACACTCAGCGCTCCCGGTCCTCGCTGCTCATTAAAGATTTCCAATAGGCGTTATTCTGATAAACGGGTCACATATATGTTACATTCTCACCCGACAAATATTAAAACTTTAAAACAGTTTGGGGTTTTTTTTTAGCTTGAAAACAGCTTTTTTGGCAAGTCTAAATGACTGCGGTAGGCGTACTCTACTTCCGCGTTTAAAACCGGAAAGACGATTACGAAATGACGTCATGCAGAAGCGTCCTTGTATGGGCAAAGAATAAGGTGATCACACTGCCACCTAGCGACCTGGCATGTACATTACGACGTTTTAAAAATTCAACAGCGCTCATGTAAACAGTGAGAAGGTGTGAAGGAAACGCTATTGTGTCGTTTCTTCCAGAAACTGTCCTCGTGTAAAGGGCCCCTTAGACCTGGAGATGAGCAGAGAGATAAGGTGACAACACCTGAGGCAGAGCCCCTGATTACCCAAAACAGCCTTTCAATTTTCCCTAATGTCCCTAAAAGCTAGCAGAGCAATAAGGCCAGGTATGATTGAAAGTAGCTCTTACAGCAGGGATATTCAACTTGCTTTGTCCGGGGGCCACTTCTGTATAATGATAGGAGGCCAGGGGCCAGTTAACAAACATTAATATTATTTTTGGTGTCAGCTGGAGTTTAGTCTGACAATTTTGTGCACACAGGATAGTTAAGTTAGTTAGGTAGGTACATAAGTGCCTGAGTGGCAAGCAGACGGCGGTATTCGACAGTTTAGCTGGAGCTCAGTCAAACTTTATTTCATGTTAGTTTTCATTGGGAATAAGAACATGGTAGGGGGGCCACTCTGCACCCTATCGCGGGCCGCATCTGGCCCCCGAGCTGCAAGTTGAGTATCACTGTCTTACAGTAGGGGGCAGGGCGTGATTGATAGATTTGTTTTCTTGTATCATAAGGCTCCATTGAATTCCCATGTAAAGTGAACCCCACTTGTTCATCCATATTAGTTTATGTTGAGAATCAGAAATGTTACTTTGGCATCCAATATCAGAGCATTGGGGATTGCTACTAACACAGGCCGGGTTGTGCAAAACACAGGTATTCTCTTGTAAGAACGTTAACATCTTCATTATTGTCCATTCAACCTGGAGACCAGCAGCATTGGAGTGAGTTTGGACCATGGATACAGTGTAAAGTTAAAGAGGCCATTTACACCTGGCGCTAACATGGGTTTTCTGTGATCAGATTGCAATCAGATTGTGTTTTATCACTTGAAATGTCAGGTGTAAACACCCCCAAAACGCATTGAAGAAGGATTGCAATCTGATCGGCCAAACCACCTCCGGAGGAGGTGGTCAGGGATGCGTTGTGTACACATTGAACACAAGTGTAAATCCAATGTGTCCTCTCAATCTGGAGACACCAACTTTATGCGGATTGAGAGGACAACCATTTCTGCAATCTGATTGCAATCAGATTGCAGAAAATGCATGTTAACGCCAGGTGTAAATGGAATCACGCTGAAGTGATCAAATACAATCTGATTGCAATCTGATCACAGAAAACGCATGTTAGCGCCAGGTGTAAATGGCCTCAAAGAGAAATCTAAAGGGGAAAATAAACCCCCCATAAAAGCTGAGGAATGATGGTTATATGCATGTCACAGATAGCTATTAACTATATAGGAAAAGGTATTTTCTTTATTATTAATTTTTTTGCCTCAAGTCTTATATAATATAGAAATTATACTATAGAAAAAATGTAATGGTTATACAATTCAAACTGTAAATTCATAAAGATTTTCTATTTTTTGGGTTCTCCATTGGATTCCAGCCCGGGTTTGTTTGTTGTAATGCATTCTAAAGTACTACAGTATGTACTCTCTGGAACTTCCTGTGTGCTTGTGCAAAAGTACGAGCTCACTGAACAGTACGGTAACAACACGGTGCCAAAAAGGACTATATAGCCTACTGTTTTCTCTCTTGAGTGCTCATGCTATCAATGTCATGATGTTTTATTTGGATTCGGGCTCAACCAAAAAAGGCCATGTATATAATTCACCTCTCGGGTGAAAAATGTATATTTGTACAATAGCTCAGTACTGTTGTTTTATAATAAAACTTTTGACGAAGATGCAGAGTGACTGTCTTCTTCACCACGCCAGACAGAGTTTTTCTTTAGGGCTGCTAACAGTCGTCAAACAGTTGACTTATTCAACTAAGATTCTTGTAAACTGTGCTTTGGGTGATTTTTCTATGTTGTCAGATTATTTTTTAGCTACAACCAGCAGCTCTATAGGTTGCTCTGTCGGTTGGTTGGTTGGTTGGTCCACAAAAATTTCCCCACCCTTTAGTGGCCACAGTTTTCGCCCTAGGAGGCTGAAATTTGGTATGGAGGTCAAGTGTGTGTGTGTGTGTGTGTGTGTGTGTGTGTGTGTGTGTGTGTGTGTGTGTGTGTGAAGGTGTGTGATTGTGTTCATGGTAAATGGACTACATTTATATAGTGCTTTTATCCATAGTGCTTTACAATGTGCCTACATTCACAGCTGCGCTGGAACTATTATTAAGTAGGGGGTGCTGTAAGGAATGCGGGCAGCGTTGAAGAAAATGTGATGTTTTTTGGACTTTTATCCACATTTAGAAGAATATTTAATTTTAAATTAACATTAGGATTATACTGTTGTGATGTAATTATTCTCACTCACTTTCATGTAACCACATGCTCTCCCTTTAGTCGTTTTACACTACAACAGACATTTGATGAAAATCAAACACTTTTGAAGAGAGAGCGTATGAAATAAGATTAGAGCTGGGAAGCACAAACTGTTTTTTAATGCATTTTGTTGGTGGTATAAACACAAGACAGCCAAATCCAACAAAAGCAACATCAAGAGCAGAGCGTACTGTGGCTGAACTCTGGCAAGGCTTTGGTGGAAAGGTGGCACTTATTCAATCGCTGGAAGCATATCCAAGGTAACTGCCTGACAGGTGTGTGTGTGTGTGTGTGTGTGTGTGTGTGTGTGTGTTGTGTGTGTGTGTGTGTGTGTCCAACAGATGCCATCTGTCTGAATTTGCCTATTTATTTTTCTTTTCTTTTTATTCTTTTTTTTTGGGGGGGGGGGGGGGTGCATGTCTTCTTAAAAAAAATACATTCATTGTCCAGACTAGAGAGCTAAAAGTTTATAAGTCTATTCTAAAGCCAATGTCGGCCTCTAGTGGTGAAAAGCTGCAATACATTCATTGTCCAGACTAGAGGGCTACAAGTTTATAAGTCTATTCTAAAGCCAATGTCGCCCTCTAGTGGTGAAAGGTTGCTGTTGAATAAGGTCTCGACCAGTAAAAAAAAATCAAACTGAAGGTATGTATGCATTTATTTAAAATAGCCTATGGTTTATTATTTAAAATAATAAAATATTTAAAATGCATATTCTCTTCCTATAGTTTCAGAGTTTCTTGTAACATGTGTAGCCTGGTGAAATTTGAATGACACCGGACACAAAACTGTATTTGAGGATCTTTATGATCAGACTACTTCCAGAGTAGGAAAGTAGTATTAAATTATGTATTATTTATAATAAATAATATTAATAATATATTATAATAATATTATTTATATTTATTGGAGATTTTGATTTGACAAGGATTTTCCTTACAACAAAACTGTCACTTCTGTAGCTCACTAATCTACATTAAAGTGGCTACCCAACAGAATGAGCTCACTAGTGCAGCTTCAGTATACTGTAGAAATCACAGTGTAAACACAGTAAACAGTGCACTTTCAGTGCCTTCTCTAGTGCAATAAAACCACTGTTTCAGTGTGATAAACAAAACAAAACAAAATAAAACAGAAACCAAAGCAAAAACAACTGTAGCTCTTCTGTTCAAACAAAACAAAAACACACAAAACAAACAGTCAGACCCGATACAGCATTGTACAGCAAAATACTCTCGATTTTCATGGGAGTCTTCCTATTTTTAACCCTCCCGCTGTTATTGGTAATTTCTCATTAATCTCCCGATATAATAGTGATACAAATCCAATGGCTGTAGCAGATAAGATTTACTAACATAATTCTGCCTTTTGTTGAGTTTTTGGGGGTTGTTTTGATTTTCTTTGAGGACATTGGGGGCCGGATTGAGATGGATCCAGGGGCCGGGTCCGGCCCTAGGGCCGCATTTTGCCCATGTGTGCTCTAGCATGTGCTTCGTTGAGATGCTCTCTATGCACCAGTAGCCAATCAAGCTTCTTGTCTTGCACCTGCTCCTGCCCTAACAGAGCATCTACAGGGAGGTGTGGATGGACCCCGAAAAGCAGGTAGTATGGTGTATAACCTGTAGTCGCATGAGCTGTCACGTTGTAGGCATGGACTAACTCTGCTAAGTGTTCAGGCCAATGGCGCTTCCTCTCTGGGGGCAGAGTACGCAAGAGATCATGGAGCGTCCTACTGTATCCCTCACATTGTGCGTTCCCCTGGGGATGATGAGGTGTAGTGTGGGTTTTACTTCGTTTCGAACTCAAGCTCTCACTTATTGCCATATCGCTGCCACAGCAGCGCCACTGGATGAACTCATTTTTTACTCCAAAAATGAGCTTTTTTATAAAACCAACCATCCACCAGTAGGTGGCGTGGTATACATGAGAATGGCGCGGCACCCACTAGCAATCGCTGTGATCGCGTCACGTCCGCCCAGCTCTCATGCTCCTCACTCTTCGCTCATCCAGCCCACTGTGTTGGTCGCTCGGTGATTTGCTCCTGTATTGCTAACTGAAGTTGCTTTCTTAGCCGAAGCTAACTCCATCTTAACAGTCCACCAAACTACAGGCGTTCGGTGGACGAGACCCAGACAGGCATCGGGGCTGCGAACCTGTCCTCTTTGCCTCGGGCGGCGGTTACAGCTTCATCGAAAGTCATCGAAAGCTAAGAATGTTTTCTCCTTCTATTGTTGCTGATTCACTACATCACCCAAACATGTGTCATGTTTGTCCGGTGCGAGCAAGTCTCTGCCCAAAGACCACATAAGGCAAAGAAGAGACCCGGGGAGAGCTCAACAAAGCACCAACTGTCAGTGACAACTAGGGATGTTCATCAATTATCGAAAATCGATAATTGATCGTTAATGAATTGAATCGATCATGTGGAATTTTGATCGATTATTGTTATTATGTAAAAAAAGAAAAAAAGAAAAAAATTGTGGACTAGGTTTGGGTGGAATTCGTTCCTCCTCGCCCCACTCCATTGCACAACCGACTAACGTGAGGTGGAGCTTCATATAGTCTCTAGTTTTCTGGCTGGGCACGGGCCTTTGTGCCAACAAAACTGTTTTAAACATGGGGAATTCACACCGGCGTGCGCCGGGGACACAAACAAACGCACCCAGCGGTCTGCGGACCTCAGTGAGGCTCAGGCCTGTTGATTTGACTCTTGTGCTGTCAGCTAAGCTGGAAGACGCCGATTGCCTTACATCATGTAACCTGACATGTAACATGTTTGTTTACCTGGCCACAGCGCTAGTGTCTGATATTCTTATTACACAGCGGCATTGCCATTATAGCTGGCCGAGAACGCGCAACGTTATTACCAGACCAGAGTAAAAAAATATATATATATATATATACAGTATATATATATATATATATATATATATATATATATATAATTATTATTATTACGCTATCGATAATCGATAATTGATCGTTAATTTTCCCGATTTTCGATTATGGAAATTGTTCAAAATGAACATCCCTAGTGACAACTCCTCTATCTAGCTGCGACAAAGTGATGAAGGACAATACACAAATTGTGAGGCGGTCTGAGATGGTCAGCAGAGCAGACAGTATTGTCAGACATGATAGGGCCCTAATCTCATACAGTATATCATGCTACTGATAAGAAACCCAGGCGTGTTCGTTGAATGGGAGGAAAACACAGAGCGAGACTGAAGACTAGGACACAGCTGACAACACAAGCAGGTGGATAAGTTTAATTAAGTGCACAGTGTCACATGTTTATTTAAGACTAGCAGACATGAATGGTTATATCAAAGCATTATATTAAATGGTACAAGTAGTCAGAAACAATTGAATAAACTCTTAGATACTGATACCCAAAGTTGTTCAAGTCCAGAAGATATATTTCAGGCTTCAGAGATCGTCTCTGCAGTGACCTGTCCTCCCACAACAAGTGTCAGGGGATCATTTCTGATGATCGTGCTCCACTGCATCACGATACGAGGAACCACTGCGGCGCGGTTCTCTGCATCTCTCCATTTCTTGGAGTGTTTTTACCAAATGTGGTGCCAGCATTTGTATCTTTCATTTTTTGGTATTGCATCTTTTCTGCCTTGCTCAAGGCCAACAGATCCTTACTGGTGATGATAGGTGCTTCATGTGCTTGCGGGACCAAATTGTCCTTCTGCCATTGAGCAATAATGGCATTGTTTGCTTCTTTTACTTTCTGGCATTTACCGGTCTTTGTGACTTCATCACTCAGAGTCTCTGTTCTTTTCAGCATGTCTTCAAACGTTATGCTTCTCATTTCTGCTTCGCCTTATTTTGCCCTCTAAATACTTGTCTTCTTTACCCAACCCACTTGCTCTTTCGAGACTTGCAATGGTTTTTTTCAGATAGGGTTCCTGCTAAGATGTCTACTGGCTGCCAAGCCGAACGACAAACTCGTAAGTTCCTTTGACTTTCCACTCAGAATTAATATTCAAAAGTAGCAAAGGTTCTGGCAGTTTTATAGACATCCGCTAAGTCAGTGAGAAAACCACCCTTCCCCAAAGCAGTTACACTCTACAGTGGCTGCACTTATCTCAAGTGTGCTTGAGTTTTGTGCTAAGAGTAGACAACTTTGTGTGCAGTTGTTTCCTCAAACACCTCTGTAGTTATACATTTCTAATATTTTTATTGATCTAGACTTGAAGGAGTGGCTCAGTGGCGGTAAACCATTTCCACTCCTCCCCGCTCAAGCTTGAGACGGTTAAACTACACTCAGTTTACCCTATATGGAGCTCAATTGTCTCTGACCTCTGACCCTACAAGTTTTCACCATTTATCAATCAAGATATACTTACTTGGTAATTCCAGGCACTCACCCTAAAATTACTAGTTCTAGCCCTAGACACTTTATATTAAAAAAACGTGCATCTTACCTTGTTTTTAGGCCGGCCTGGTGAGTGTCTTGGGGCAGAGCCAACGCTGCCAAACTTCACTTCCCAGAAGCCCTGAGTCTTGGGGCAAAGCCATCGTTGCCAGACTCTATTTCCCGACATCCTCAAGTGGGCGTATCCCGATGCAGGGCATGTGTGTGTGTATTTGAGAGACGCACTATTCCCAGCTTGAAAAACATGAGCAGACCAGTTGCCTTTAGGCTTATCTAGGCATCAATTCAGCCGTTTTACTGGCGATTACAGACACGTTAATAGAGACATGTAACTGTGCCTTCTATGGCAATATAACGCTCTTCCAAAGAGCCTCTCCTCTTTGAGATCATTACAGACAAGTAGACAAAGTGCCAGCTTTACAATAATAGGCCGTATAGTTATTAGACAAACTATAAACACACTAACGCAGCCACCAAGTATGTGCCTGCTTTACAAAACGTCTGTTAGTTACACATAAGTAGGCCTATAGGCCATATAGCCATAACAGACACACTATTAGGTATAGCCACCAAGTATGTGCCTGCTTTACAAAACACTTGTTAGTTACACATAGTAACTCCAGCTTCAGTAGGCCTATAGGCCATATAGCCATAGCCAACAGACACACTATTAGGTATAGCCACCAAGTATGTGCCTGCTTTACAAAACGCTTGTTAGTTACACATAGTAACTCCAGCTTCAGTAGGCCTATAGTAAGTAAGTAAGTACAACTTTATTTATATAGCGCCCTTCACAGCACAAATGCAGAGAGGGCTTTACATAGGTAGGAAA
Organism: Poromitra crassiceps; assembly: GCF_964638095.1. NCBI lineage: Eukaryota > Metazoa > Chordata > Actinopteri > Beryciformes > Melamphaidae > Poromitra > Poromitra crassiceps. The sequence goes on from NC_139640.1 coordinate 2,213,178, forward strand.
AGCAAGGCAAGACAAAACAATACCAGACTCACACATCTAACTCAATAGATCTGAAACACATCATGATCTATTGATCTAAGATCACACATCTAACTCAATACATCTGAAATACAAAATGATCTATTGTACAGAGATTTACACAGAGAAACAAGCTCTCCAGCCTCAGATCTTCAGGCTGTCTAAAAATCAAAGTTTCTCTGAAGGTCAACCTGTAAAGTTGTTCAGTAAAAATACTGTTACAAATACACAAGTATTTTGTCAATCATGCAAACAATTTTTATATTTTTTTTCAAGTTCCATTTTCTCTTGGTTATTGACTCTCTGCCTTGATGTGGAGAGGGTCACGGGGGGGGGGGGGGGGGGGGCGAACATCATGAAGTTATTCTTTTGTTTTTTAAGAGATTGCTGAGATCAGATCCTTGGAGATCCTACTATCCCTGGGCTGCTGCTTCTTCACCCAACCCGCCTTCAGCACTAGAACTACCCAGGTCATCATAATCCAGCTCAATGTCCTCCTCTCTTCCTTCAGCACTGGGACCACCCAGGTCATCATAATCCAGCTCAATGTCCTCTTCTCTTCCTTCAGCACTGGGACCATCCAGGTCATCATAATCCAGCTCAATCTCCTCCTCTCTTCCTTCAGCACTGGGACCATCCACGTCATCATAACCCAGCTCAATGTCCTCCTCTCTTCCTTCAGCACTGGGACCACCCAGGTCATCATAGTCCAGCTCAATGTTTTCCTCTCTTCCTTCAGAACTGGGACCACCCAGGTCATCATAATCCAGCTCAATGCCCTCCTCTCTTCCTTCAGCACTGGGACCATCCAGGTCATCATAATCCAGCTCAATGTCCTCCTCTCTTCCTTCAGCACTGGGACCATCCAGGTCATCATAATCCAGCTCAATGTCCTCCTCTCTTCTTTCAGCACTGGGACCACCCAGGTCATCATAATCCAGCTCAATGTCCTCCTCTCTTCCTTCAGCACTGGGATCACCCAGGTCATCATAATCCAGCTCAATGTCCTCCTCTCTTCCTTCAGCACTGGGACCACCCACGTCATCATAACCCAGCTCAATGTCCTCCTCTCTTCCTTCAGCACTGGAACCACCCACGCCATCATAGTCCAGCTCAATGTTCTCCTCTCTTCCTTCAGCACTGGGACCACCCACGTCATCATAGTCCAGCTCAATGTCCTCCTCTCTTCCTTCAGCACTGGGACCACCCACGTCATCATAACCCATCTCAATGTCCTCACTCTGTTCAGCACTGGAATCATCAAGGTTATAATAATCTGGCTCGATGGTCTCCTCTCTTCCTTCAGCATCTGAACCACGAAGGTTATAATAAACCAGCTCAATGTTCTCTCTTCCTGGCTGGTGCCTCCTTCTGGCCTGGAAACACATGACAGCAGCTGTTACTGGAGCACACCTCTCTTCTAGCTAAAATGTACAGTCTGTTTCATTTAACCAATCGTCTACTGAGTAAAGATGTTCAGTACCTTGCAGTAGAAACAGAGGCCAGTGAGCAGCAACAGCACAGTCAGCAGCGGGACAACATGTCTGACGATCAGATCTGCTGGAGAGGCTGAAACAGAAACATCTCATCAGATCCACTGACATCATGAGAACAGCTCCCATTAAACATAAAGCTCATGTTGCCCCTAGTGATGCACAAATGTATCGGTTAAATATCGGAAATGGACGATTTTTGCATTGTTGACTACAACTGTCTCATCGGCCGATAAGATTAAATACACCGATGGCAGTGGCTGATACTCATTGTATATTGTGTCACCATCACTAATCTGTTACCAAAGCTGTTCCAAGTTTGAATGGAAGGACAGCGTACCAGCATGAGGTAAGAAAAAGACCTTCCTTAAACCTATTAAACCTATATGTTAATTTGCTTTCTAATTTATTTATTTAATTTAATTTCAGAAAAGGAATTTTTTGTTTACGTGAAAGTTGTTACAATTTAAACTGAACATCTGTACTCAAGTTACTGAAATATGAAGTAAAACTACTGGTGTTAAAAAATAAGGCTGGCTCTGATGACCACGACTTGTTTTCATTTACCATATCAGAGACCAGAGGTAAGTTGGTCGAGTCCAAACTGCTGATGATTGTAATAATGCAGAAATCCCCAAAAGTTTATCCATGCAAACGCTAGTTTCACGAGTCCTTTACACCCCTATAGTGTGTAGGTATGTTAATGCACCCCAACAGCCATTGGGGGGCAGATTAAGATGAGTGAGTGAGTGAATGCATGAATCAGCGTAGCTGTAGGACGTACATTACGTCATGGGAACATTTGATGTTACAGTAATGGAAGTATGCACTGCTGCATGTAAACAGGACTATTTGTGGAATATTGTCTTTTTTGGAATAAGGGCAAAAACTGGAATATTCTCCGTCAGTTACCTGAGACAGTGAGAGACAGGGGCTGGCTCTCAGAGGAGAAGTTATGAGAGAAAACATAGATGTGATAAACACAGCTGTAGATCCCTTGGTGGGCGTGGCTTGCAGCAGGAAACAGGAAGTGGGCAGTGAGATTGCCAGGTGGCTGGGTGTGGTTGAGGGCAGAGTGATTGACAGCTGGCTGGGTGTGGTTGAGGGCAGAGTGATTGACAGCTGACTGGGTGTGGTTGAGGGCAGAGTGATTGACAGCTGGCTGGGTGTGGTTGTCTGATGTGTTGAGGGCAGAGTGATTGACAGCTGGCTGGGTGTGGTTGTCTGCTGTGTTGAGGGCAGAGTGATTGACAGCTGGCTGGGTGTGGTTGTCTGCTGTGTTGAGGGCAGAGTGATTGACAGCTGGCAGGATGTAGTCCTGTGCTGGGTTGCTGGAGGTGAGGTGGAAGAAGCCTCCTGGGTACTGTGGCTGGATGGAGCAGCTGATGGTGAAGCTGGAGCCCCTGAACACCTGCTGGGCCTCGGAGACCCCGTCCATGGAGGAAGAGAGGGAGATGTTTGGCTGAACCAGCAGATCTGTAAACAGAGAGGGAGATGATTGGCTGGACCAGCAGGTCTGTAAACAGAGAGGGGGATGATTGGCTGAACCAAAGTGATGAATGCTGATGGTTGAAAGATGACGGTTTGTCTGTTAGCAGATGGTTAGCAGCCACCGTCCAAGACAGAGAGAGGCTAAATTCATATGTCAATCAGAGAACTGCTACATTCATATGTAATACAGAGAACTGCTACATTGTAATACAGACAACTGCCACATTGTAACACAGAGAGCTGCTACATTGTAATACAGAGAAGTCAGAGAGCAGTCTGGCACTGTGGAAGCAGCTGAGGATGTGATGTCACTGTTCAGTTACCTGAGCAGATCAGCTCCAGGCTGGAAGAGCTATCAGCTGATTTTATCTTTCCTGCACACTCCCTCAGTGCAGACTCAGACCCATCACAGTCAGAATAAATCGCCCAGTCATTTTTCATTGCCATGAAAGATCTTGATGAGTTTATCCGTTGTGTTGAAACAGCAGAGCCACATGCCAGCTGTCTGCACACTACAGCTGCTGACTTCAGGTTCCACTTAGAGGTCTCAGGATGCACTGTTTTCCAGTCTCCATTAGATGTTTTAATCTCCAGTCCACCAGCACACCGGCTGGCTCCTCCCACCAACCTGACATCATCAGGCTCTGAACAGAAACAAGAGTCATTAGTAAAAGAAGTAAAGTCACTTTGATTAGAACAGAAATTAAGCCAAATACAAGCTGCACTTCCTCTTCTACCTGAGCAGGTGAGTCCAACAGCTTT
>NC_139640.1:2222141-2224641 GCF_964638095.1 Poromitra crassiceps
AAAAGCGCTATATAAATGCAGTCAATTTATTTTCCATATATTTAGGATGGTGAGAGACCATAGAACATTTCACCATGAAGGAGAAGCAGACTAAAGAAATGCACGTCCTCCCCACCCCCTTTTTCTCTTCTTCTTTGTGACATGTTCTCTGCTCTCTCCTGATTCTAAATAGCTGAATGGTTTGACCAGTAAAACTCCTTTTGTAAGGATTTTTCTAAACGTCTATGGAAAAATGAATAGTGAATGAAATCTCTTAGGTTGTACGGTCCGTTGCACCATTACTTTGAATAGAACAGCACTGAAGCTAAATCCAAGCTGCAGCTCCTCTCCTACCTGAGCAGGTGAGTCCAACAGCTTTGCCAGGTGAGCAGGTGTTTCTAGCTGAGCCTGAGCTTCCACAGTCCAGGAGAACAGACTCACTGCCTTCACACTGGAACTCTTTGGTCCACATTGCAGTCTCCCTGTCTCCATAGAGCGCCCCCTGGAGGACTGAAGGAGCCCCACAGCCAAGCTCCCTACAGACCACCTCTGCATCCTGCTGGTCAAAGTCAGCTTCACACACTGAGGACCACGACTGGTTAGACTTCACCTCCAGTCTGCCTGAGCACAGACTAGTACCATTCACCAGCCTCACAGACTCTGGAGAGAGAGAGAGAGAGAGAGAGAGAGAGACAGAGAGAGACAGAGAGAGAGAGAGAGACAGAGAGAGAGAGAGAGAGAGAGAGAGAGAAAGGAGGCAGAAAGAGAGAGAGACACAGAGGCTGTCAATCATCTGTCATGTCGTGCATCACCCAGGTGGGTGCTACACATCGGTGGTGGATGAGTTGACTCCTCCCCTGATATGTGAAACACTTTGATATCTAGAAAGGCGCTATATAAATCCAGACAATTATGATTATTAGTCCTGCACTGACTATCTGCAGCGTGCTGATCTCTGTACATAGACGTACTGTAGAATATACAAACAGAACAGACACAGAGTAGCCTGCTGCAGGAAGGAGTCCAGAAGTAACACTAACGTGTAAAAGTCAATGGGATTTTTGTATTGGAATTTAGGTTCAATAGAGACACTGCAAAACGCGTCATCATTCAGAAGCCACGCCCAAGATGGGGGAAAACACAAGGAAGCACTGCCTGAGGACAGCAGCTAGCAAAACAAACCGCGGCTAACCGAGGCGAACGGAGGAACTCTCGTCAGATAGAAATAGTTTTGCGGGGTTTTACAGGGATTTGGACAGTTTTCTTTTTAGACAATGTCAAAAGATTATTTCAGTACACTTCCTCCAACGGAGAGGGAAAGGTACATCGAGAAAATGAACTCAGTTGGACTGGAGCAGTGTCCCTTTTCATTGCCCAAACAACGCTGGATAAACGATCCCACACAGTGGCCTGAAGTGAAATACTATGACATGAGCTTTTAGGCATGTTTAAATGAATGAAAATAACGCTGGTGTAACATCAGACAGATGGCATCAGACACGCTGGCGTTCTCCTATGTCATGTAGTTGCACACAAAGATCGTATATACGGAAGATGAACACTCCAACTTACTTCCTTGACAGCTAAATCCACATTTTCTTTTCACCAATGGCTTCCTTGTTTTGCTCGGGAGTACAAAAAACTTTAATTGGCGATTTTTTACATTAAGTTGTGCGTGCAGCCCACCACACAACAGCTTTTAGCTATGTTTAATTCAAGGAAAATGACTCTGGTGAATTGGAGTGAACGGAGCGATTTCCCCCGTGATGGGCGTGGCCTATTTCATGCAGTGTCTCTATGCCTGAAATCAGGTCTGTGGTTCACAAAGGTTTATGAAACAGCAACGTTTGTGTTCAACAAGATGATCTTCACAAACGAGGACGACTTTTATGACTTTTGAAGCACAAATTAATGTTTTAAGCAGTTTTCATAAAACACTTCAAAAGGCACTTCCAGGGTAAACCTACAAAAATACATCATCCCTGTGGCACTCTATTTACATGCATGTTCACACACTTCTCTTCCTGTAGGAGGCCATTGTCCTGCATAACTGTACGTTCAGTCCAATGTAAACCACTGAGTGTCACTGTGACAGAGGAAGCAAGAGACTGTGAACATTACTGTCTAGTTGATGTCATTGATGGTTTTACCTGAGCAGTTGATCTGCAGGCTGAGAGAGGAAGAGACAGACTGTGTGTATAAACACTCCCTCCGTGTAGATCCATACTGAAGACACTGAAGTCTGATCACCCATAAAGATCTATATGAGGAATCCTTTCTCCTTTCTGTGGAAACAGCAGAGCCACAGTCCAGCTCTCTGCACACTACAGCTGCTGACTTCAGGGTCCAGTCAGGCCACAAGGCATACACTGGTCTCCAGACTCCATGTAATTTCACCTCCAGTTCACCAGCACAGCTGCTGGCTCCTCCCACCAACCTGACATAATCAGGCTCTGAACAGAGACAAGAGAGTCATTAGTAAAAGAAGTAAAGTCACTTTGAATTAGGGCTGCAACAGATC
>NC_139640.1:2242141-2262141 GCF_964638095.1 Poromitra crassiceps
GAAACACTGTCAACCAACCAGCACAGCAGAGTGACCCAGTCACCAGAATACAACATTGAAACACTGTCAACCAACCAGCACAGCAGAGCGACCCAGTCACCAGAATACAACATTGAAACACTGTCAACCAACCAGCACAGCAGAGCGACCCAGTCACCAGAATACAACATTGAAACAATGTCAACCAACCAGCACAGCAGAGTGACCCAGTCACCAGAATACAACATTGAAACAATGTCAACCAACCAGCACAGCAGAGTGACCCAGTCACCAGAATACAACATTGAAACAATGTCAACCAACCAGCACAGCAGAGTGACCCAGTCACCAGAATACAACATTGAAACACTGTCAACCAACCAGCACAGCAGAGCGACCCAGTCACCAGAATACAACATTGACATACAACTCGTCTGCAAACCAGGGCTACGTATAATCTCAATGTCAATTTGAAACAAAACAACAACTCATTCTCACAACTTGTCAAACACTAACGCTCGGTCAGGAACCCTTGTTGTTATTTTCTGAAGAGGGCAAGGGGGCGGGGCATGGTGATGGTAGTCACATGACCTTGAATTCTTGGAAACCAGGCGTTGAAGCGACCACCAGGGGGACCATTGCCTAATCCAAACCCCAAATCGTTCCTGACCGAACAGTTAAACGTGAGTGTTGGAATCAAAACGGCAGTTAATTTGAAGACCTCACTGCATTTCCAACGTTAAACACAAATAAAACAACTTGAACATGTATAACGTTGATATACACATCATCTAGGTGATATTTTTGCTTCAGACACGTTGATATTTGACGTATCCATGGAGCTGAAATGTACAATGGCAACGTTTTATTCTGGCGACCAGGCTTAGCAGAAAGAGAGAGAGAGAGAGAGAACACTCCATGTGATCAGGATGTTGAAGGAGGTCAATTAACACGTTCACTGCCAATGACGTGTTTTTACGTCAAACTAAATCCAACGGTTGACTGCCAATGACGTGTTTTTACGTAAAAAAAAATCGATTTTTTTTTTTTGACGGTGGGACGTTGATCTAACCCTTTTACGTCTCCTATACCAATATTGGAGGTATTGAATGTGTATAATCTATTTTACCGACCCACTGAGTGGCGACATGTCTCTCCACAGTAGAAAGAGGCGAGCCAAAACTGGAGGGAAAAGCGCGAGGAAGCCGTTCTCATACAGTAAAATGGATGGCGAAAACGCTTTCACTTTCGCGCTGATGCACAGCGGTGGCAACGGTGGGGGGTTCCAAGAATAGACTGGGTGCACACTTTGAAACACGCACCATAAATAAGCCCAGAATCGCAAGAGCTTCATCAGAGCTCTCAACCGGACCGCCAAGAAACGAGCGAAACCCATCCAGCGAGCCCCATCCAGACTGCCAGGCAGGAGCCAGGCAGCAGCAACTCGTTTGTCACAGACCCGCTGCAGAGCCAAGGAGGGCGGAGGAGAACGCCCATGGAGGGAGGAGTTGGAAGCAGAGGGGGGTTTCCTGCTGTTATGGAGGAAATTACTGTTCAAAACTATTGTTTAGATGTCTGACGTCTTACTGATGCCAAAAATGAATGGTTAAAGTGACTGTTCTATCGAATTTCACAAAAAGCCGTTTATCTCAGAATAAATTTCCAGACGCTGAAACCATGCTGTATTCAACTGCTAATGCTTACATAACTACTAACTCTACAAACTAACTCTTTTAGACAGAGAAAGCACACATTCTATTAGTTCTTTTGAGATATTGTGTGTTCACAAAATCTTAGCAGAAAAGAATCCTCAGGTCTTGAAAGATGAGCCAGAATCCTCAAAAAAACCCTCTGGCAGAACCTACCTACAGTAAAAAAAAAAACGGCTGGCAGTGAATGTGTTAAGTGATTTAATTAAAATGATTGGAATCATTATTATTATTATTATTATTTAAAGCTGCACTGGGCTGCAGGTTAGGTTTATGTAATAAAAAATCTCCCTCACAACACAACACAACACAACACAACACATCAAATTATTATTATTATTATTATATTATATAATGAATACTAATGAGTGAAACTAATTGCAGCTGAGATAAGAAATTTAATAAAATACTGAAATCTCACCTACATACCAAAAATAAGTGACAACTACAAACCAGACATCAACTTAATAAAATGATATGAAATTTGAAGTCTGAATCAGCAACAGAGAAAGACTGATCCAGCTAATCCAACAGGATGTGACATAATAACATTGTTTTATAACAGGATCTATGGAGCGCCGCGTGCTGCCTCAGGCCCCAAACAGCATGAATAGTAAGAATAGTGCTGCTGTGTTTATTCTCAACAGAAAAACTCTGCGGCTCCGCCTGCCTGCAACTCTCTCTCTCTCCCCCCCTCCCTCATGTGTCGGGGAGGGCGAGCTACGGCTGCACGTAAACAGGAATATTAGTGGATTATTCGTTTAGTGGCAATATTGTCATTTTCCGAATATGGGCAAAAAGCGGAATATTGTGTGCATGTAAACATAGTCAGTGGTGCTGAGGGGGGCAAGCGCTCCCTGTCACTTTCCCCACCCAGGTTTATCCCGCTGGTCCCAGGGATTGAACTGACGACCTCAAGCTTGCCTCTTTAAACTTTAGGCCACCATCTGCCCACATACAAGTAGTAAATGAAGTGAATGGAAGTAAATGGAGTGTGTATTTATCGAGTGCTTTTATCCAAAGCCATGCAAGACACCAATGCAGCTCGTGAGGAGCAGTTAGGGGTTCAGTGTCGGGAACCTTCCGATACCCAGATGATAGCCACACACACACACGCACACACACACACACACACACACACACACACACACACACACACACACACACGCACACGCACGCTCGCTCTCTCTCTATCTCTCTCTCTCTCTCTCTCTCTCTCTCTCTCTAACAGTGCAGTTGACCCAGTTCACAACAGTTTAACTTCCACAGATGTTCCATAGCAGCCTGGTTCTCCAGAAATCAGAACCTCAGTCTTTCACACACCATCATGACATCAGCAAAATGCCCCGGCCCCTGGACCATCTTAATCCGGCCCCCAACGTCCTCAAAGGAAAACAAAACAACCCCCAAAAAGTCAATAAAAGACAGCATTATGTTCATAAATCTCATCCGCAACAGTCATTTGATTTGTATCACTATTATATTATATCAGGAGATTAACAGGAGAAATGACCAATCACACCAGGAGAGAGGGTTAAAAATAGAGAGACTCGCACGAAAATCAGGAATGTTGGCAGTTATCAGTCTAATGTGTGGCCCTTTATGTAAGTCAGTTGAGTTAGGGGTTCAGTGTCTTGCTCAAGGACACTTCGACATGCTGCCAGGAGGAGCCAGCCTTGAACCGAGAACCTTCCGATACCCAGACGACAGCTACCCCCCCCCCCCCACACACACACACACACACACACGCACTCTCTCTCTCTCTCTCGACAGTGCAGTTGACCCAGTTCATAACAGTTTAACTTCCACAGATGTTCAGCAGCCTGGCTCTCCAGAAATCAGAACCTCAGAGGCTTTCACACACCATCATTACACCAGTAAGATGTACTTGAGTCCTACCTGAGCACCATAGCAACATGAACAACATCATTCTGGCATCCATATCGTCAGCTTGTCCGCGTCTTAACTCGTTGTCTCTGAAGAAACCTGTCTGTCTGTCAGCGTGTCGTCTTAAAATGGCGTCTCTTGGTCTGCTGATATCTATATTTATGTGCTATTTACGCCCCATCTCTTATCTCCTCATCAGTTTCATATGTGTTTTTCTCTGATAGGCCCACCTGTAATGACAGCGAGCTGCTGGCAGAAACCACAGTGACTTCCTGTAGCTTCACGATGTCTCCAACACAACATCACAACACAAGTCCACTGTCTATATCATTCAGTTTGATTTAGAGAAGCACAGCTCCAGTTAGTTATGTGCAGTGTTGGGCAAGTTACTGAAAATTAGTAATTAGTTAGTTACTAGTCTCAAAAGGTAATTTAATTCCTTTACAGATTACTGCATAATAAATCATTAATAGTCATTGTACCTGCATGGGATACTTGAACATTCACTTATTGGGGAGGCTTATAGACTATAGGTCTGGCTGCAGCTGCAGAGCATTATTGCCGGACAGGAAGGCGGTATCTCTCCCTCTGAAGTTATCCATTATTTTCACATCCTAAAGTAACTAGTAACTAACCCATTTCAATTTCAGTCATTGTAAATGAGTTACTAAATTTGACAAAGTAGTTAGATTACTAGTTACTGCAAAAAGTAGTTTAACAAGTAGTTTAACAACTGGTTGTGTGATTTGATCTCAATCCATTATTGGTTCTCGGATGTCACAAATGCTACAGATGAAGTATTCGGATCTAGTCAAGTCAAGTCAAGTTTATTTATATAGCCCTAATTCACAAGCATGTCTCAGAGGGCTTCACATGAAAGTATGTCTAGCTAATTCTAGCTGACACAACAGTAGCAAGAATATACAGAATAAAGATAACATTTGAACAATTGATGGGGAAATATAGAAAATATAGAAATGAAGAGAGAGCAGAGGAGAGAGCAGGAGAAGGGAGAAGAGCAGGGGGAATGTGAGAGAGTGATGTGGTGGGGAGGGAATGGGAGATGTTGGAGGGTGTAGGAGGTGGGGAAGGAGCAAGAGGAGAGAGCAGGAGAGGGGTAAGGGGGGGAGGGGTGTGTGTGGGGGAGAAGAGAGCAGGGGGAGGGAGGAGGTGGGGAGAGAAAGGGAAATGTAGGGGAGGAGAGAGCGTAAGGAAGAGTATGGGAGTATAGAGGAGTGTGGGAGACTATACGGAGAGAACAGGGAAGGGAGGGCTAACTGACACAACATTAACAAAGTACAATAGTAATAATAACATATCGAGCAATTATATGATAGAGAAATATAGACATACATCTTGCAAACGGACATATGTCAATTTCTTAGCAACCAAGCTATGCCTAATTTAATTGGCTGCAAGCCTTTAGTAGTGAGTCCCCACGCCAAACAAACACATGCTCACATACAGAGCTTGTGGGTGCCTTGCTTCAGGGAAGAATGGGTGCCATGCCCCAAACAGTGGCGAAATACTAAGAGCATGGGCAGGGCCCGAAATTAGAGCCCGCCACCCGCCAATGGCGGGCATATTTTTGCTTTGGCGAGTGACATAAAAGGTCTGTCCGCCACGTGGCGGGTAACAAAATAGTCATGTAAAATAATTAAAACTGCGGTGTGTTTTGGTCTTACGACAGTCGCCTTTATTGCAGCGATTGCAGCCCCCAATCTCTCCTTGCGCGTCATCTCCGGCCTCATTTTTGGCTTGTTTTGGCCGACGTCACATCCGCTACTCTTCTGTGCTGACTGGCCGTGGCCATCTGCATTCTGCAGCGCCTGTTTGCACTGCAGGGAGCTATCGTTACGCCGGTCCGCCTGCTATAGCTAACGTTAGCTTGATTTAACGTTAAATGGCTTATAATGTGGAACCATATATCGAGGGAGTAAGCTGGCCGCTAAAAAGAAAACCCACCGCGGCTTTCTCCGTCGAAAAGGATGAAGCGGCAGCGAGAGCGGGACCACCTAACAAAATAAAGTTTCGAGAGGAGTGGAAGTTTGGCGATAGTTTGATGTTTCAAGAGACAGGCTACAGTATGATGCTGGGGCTGTAGTACAGCCCCAGCATCATACTGTAGCCAGTCTGTAGTGATGAGTTGTTCCGTGTGCCGCAACACAAGTATGCCAAAAAGAAAAATAGAAACAACACGTTTGTCATCGGTAGTAAATCAATGAAGCTGGAAGCCGTTCGTGACCATGAACAGAGCCAGTGTCACATAGGCTGCAAAGAGGAGAAGTAGAGAGAGGGTGAGGAGTCTGAGGAGTTATGTTTACAAAACCTTCAAATTTACTTCTGTTCTGTTAAATCCTGCAAAGAGGGTAGAGAGTGAGGAGTCTGATGTTTAACATTAGGTTACAATTTAAGCTCAAGATTGACATGACATGTATTGATAAGATTGACTTGACATGTATTAATCAATCATCAATCAATATATTAAAATAATTAGCTTCAAATTTTACTCTGGCCTCTTATTTAAGTGTGTATTCTTCAACGTAATATCTTATCTACTTGAAATGTACTGAAAAAAATGTATATATATGGATATATGTGACACAAAAATGCGTTTATTTTTTTGGCCGGTAAGAAATATGCTTGGCGGGTAGATTTCTTCCATCTACCCGCCACTGGCCGGTGGGTCAAAAAGTTAATTTCGGGCCCTGAGCATGGGTGCCATGCTTTAAATAGTGGCGAAATATTGGAGGGGATAGAGTGGGTGCCATGCTTTGGAGTAGAATGTGTACTATGCTTTAGAGTAGTGGGGGAAGGGGGGAAGAGGAGAAAGCAGGAGAGTGGAGGAGGGAGGGAGAGCGGGGGGATGTGGGGGAGGAGAGGGAGGAGGTGGGGAGAAAATGGGAAATGTGGAGGAGGAGAGAACAGGGAAGGAGAGGTGGGAGGGTGCAGGGGAGGGAGAGCAGGGGGAATGTGAGAGAGGGGAGAGCAGGAAGTGGCAGGGATTCGGCTCTCTACTGTGTCTCTGAGACCAGCAGGTGGTGCTGTTTCATCGTCTACTGAGCTTCTCTTACAGCGAGCAGCATTCAACAGCTCAAGAGAAGAGAGGAGAGGACAGAACATAGGAGAAGCAAAATCCCATTTCATCACATTTGTTGTTTTAATTAAAGAGAAATATTACTATTAATCATCATAATCGACTTGTCAAAAAACTATAATTCTCTTTTCCTTTACCTGATCGGACTATTGTCACCCATAGATTCAGTAGGTTCGTCATCAGCCCCATTCCTATCGCTGATAAACCTGCTAGTAGGTTTCTATGGCCGTTATGTGTGGAAACACACGCTTAACCCAAGTTTGGCTATGTTAAGCAGTTAATTTCAAATATCTATTACTGTGTATGGGGCTGGTCACAGATAACGTTTGCATTTTTGCATGGAAAAAGCACTACCTGTAGCACTTTTTGTGAGGAGAGGTACAATTAGGTGACGTTAGCTGCAGCTGTTGTCCCTACCTCAGATCTCTGGTGGTTGGATGGCATTTAGCGTTTCGTTCGAGCAGACTTGTGAAACAAGCGAAGGCTCATTTCCAATAGGCCTACATGTAGGCTTACAGTAACGTAAATCCACGGATTACAAGGTCCAGTGTTCTGCCAAAAAGTGAAAAGTGACCAGTGACCATAACGTTAGCTGCAGCTAAATAGTGATCGCCATGAAGCAATAAAGTGATTCGTTCTCCACATTTCCTGTGACTAACATTGCGGGACGACGACAGTGTAGTCAGTAAACTAGTGCCACGTTTTCAATGAGTTTTATCGGGCGTGCGTTGTGGAGAAGCATGCATCTGTTTCGTGTCGTTAACGGGAGCGCATCAACACCAGTCAATTTTCGTGATGAGCTGGGAAACTTCCGGTTAAAACTTTCAAAATAATATTACTTAAACAAAAGTAAATACTGTAGCTTATTGATGCACGTTGGATGAGAAAAAGGTATTTCAACAAACAAAGCAGCAAACCTTGTATCAAAATACTCGTGATGTTAAGATTACGAGTGAAACTGTGGCTGTAAAGCATTACTCAAAATTAATATTCATCATCATCATCATCATCACTTTATTGTCAGACACAAGGTCCATTAAAAAACACACAATGCATATAAAACAGGTAACAACACAATAAGAGCACTTAACAATTCTACAGTAAGGCACTGTACCAGTGTTTCCAGATGGAAGACATGTATCTCGTGTCACTTAGATTGGGTTGAGAGAGCAACATAATGAGCATATTAATGCCAATGCTACAATAAGGGTTTTATTTTGAAAGCCCTAAAGCAGATGACATACTGTTACATTCTGGATGACTTGACGCCCGTGCAGTTATGCCTGTCTGAAACACAGCCATACTGCCGGTATAGCCGGAGCCACACACATCCATGGATCCACATGACGATGAGTGCCTACCATTTTTAAAGGGGTGGGGCGTGGGGCGAGTACCCGAACAGCTGAAACATTACCCGAGTACTGACGTTATGAACGAGTACTCGAGTACCCGAGTACTCCCGCCCATCCCTAGTACTTATAGGCTAATTACGGGGTACCACACCGTACTTATAGTGTAACAAGAAGTGAATTTAGCCTGTAACTACAGGGTAACAAGATCTGTACTTATAGGCTAATTACAGGGTACCACACTGTACTTATAGTGTAACTACGGGGTACAAGAGGTGAATTTAGCCTGTAACTACAGGGTAACAACAAGATCTGTAGCCTACTTATAGGCTATTTACGGGGTACCACTGTACTTATAGTGTAACAAGAAGTGAATTTAGCCTGTAACTACAGGGTAACAAGATCTGTACTTATAGGCTAATTACGGGGTACCACACTGTACTTATAGTGTAACTACGAGGCGGAACACGCCATGATTGGCCAACGCCAAATCAAATCATCGACACGCTATGGCCCGCCTCTCAACCGTCTTTCATCTCAGGCAATATCTGTTTTCAGTCTGATACGTGACCAACCCTCACACCACTTGGGTTCAGCTCATCTTTAAAGCAGGACTTACCCCCAAAACACTTTTTTTCAGCTTTTAACCAATATACAGTATATGGCTTTTGGGGTGGTGTGTGAAGAATTCTGGTCAAGATTTTGACATTTCAGACCAAATTTATAATATTCTACAATCCTTATCATTTTCAACAGCATAAGTGCCCTCTATGGGTTCAAACCTGTTTTTTTTTTTGCCCTCCAAAACGGTACAATCTGGCGTCACGGCGTCCTCCCCCCTTCACCAGTCCCCACTCATGTGAAAAATGTTTTTTTCATGTGATTATTACTGTAGTTCACGCCAGTGGACGCGTTTTTAGCGCAAGCCCTTTAACAGCGCAATGCATCATGGGTAATCGCCTACTGTGGCTAATGTTAGCAGCTAGGTAGTTATGTTACATGGCAGTAAAACGCCACTGAATGACCAAATTGATATAACTTTTAACCATTTCGAGTAACACTGTTTCCATACGGACCACCAGCTTTAGTTTGTTGTTTATAACGTGGCTACATTTATAACGTTCTCTGTCTGATGCACTGAAAATACTGGGAGGCGGGCCATAGCGTCTCTGTCGATGATTTGATTTGACAGTTCTGGGCACTGGCGTTGGCGTTGGCCAATCCCGGCGTGTTTCGCCCCCAAATCAGTGTGTTCTGGCACTAAGCGAGTGGGTTCTAGGACAACGAGGCTGTGTGAGGCACGAGCCAACTATGTTAACGTGGAGCATTGGGGTAAATACAATATTCCTGGAATGCGAGTTTAACGAACCAGTTACATGTCTCCTGCATTCTACATCAAATTAAGACATTACTGTTTGTTTTATTTTGTATGTTACATACTTATTGGCCAAGTTATGTTAGTTTATGGGCTAGGAATTCTGCCAGGGTACAAGGGACTATATGCAGGGTACAAGGGACTATAGGAGTTTTCAAATCAAGTAGAATACCGTTTTGCCAGAAATCTGGGGGGGTAAGTCCCCCTTTAAGTTTACATGCGCGCAGAGATGGGGGAAAATACATCAAAAAGTATTTTGATACAAATTACAAATGCTCAAAAAATTTATCACAATACAAATACAAAATACTGGTCTGAAAAATGTATTTGAAATACAAATACGTATTTTGTATTTTGAAAATACATAAAAATACATTTGATAAAAACTGATAAAGAACTGCAACGATTAGTCAATTCATCGATTCATTGTGTCGGGTTGATCGCAACTTTAATCAGAGGGTCAGGTGGGACTCATGGTTCTGCACCCAGTTAAAGGTCAGAACCAAACATCCTTTTGTTAATGTTGTTGTTTTGCTTTGTTTTGTTGAATTAGCGTTAGCTGTGTCTCTCTAATATGATACACTGGTTTGCATGCAGTAAACACTTTCATTTGCAGATTGGGCAGTGTTTGCCTTAGCATGCAATATCTAATCATCACATTTAGTACTTTATCTCTGGGGGAATTTCCACCAACATGACGCTTCAGTACTAGTTCCCCACCACACTCTGCCACTGATTTGTGGTTGAGATTGTCCTGAGGGTAAGCCAATCAGAGGTGGAGTAGAAGTGACATCTCACATTGCATTTGTTTTTAATTCCACAGTTTAAACCTGTGTCAATGTTTAAAATGTGTGAATTTGAGAATAAAATGAAATAAAAATGTATTTTATGTATTTAAAATACACAAAATACAAGGTCTGAAAGTATTTTGATACAAATTACATCAACTTTTTCTCGGTCCAGCCAAATACAAATTACAAAATACACAAATGTATTTGAAATACGTATTTTAAATACATGTATTTAAAATACTGCCCATCTCTGGTGTGTGTGGGGGTGTGTGCCCCCTTATGACATCACTGATGACATCATCAGAGGGACAAAAAGACACAGAGACAGACAGACAGACAGATAGACAGACAGATAGACAGACAGACAGACAGACAGACAGACAGACAGACAGACAGATAGATAGATAGATAGATAGATAGATAGATATCCACATTACTGATGATTATTTATCAAAAATCTCATTGTGTAAATATTTTGTGAAAGCACCCATAGTCATCTCTACAATATTGTTGTGATATCTATATTGAGCTATTTGGTAAAAAAATATTGTGATATTTGATTTTGTCCATATCGCCCATATCTCACATGTGGCTTTGACTTACAACCCTTACAACTGAATATTTAGCTCACTTGTAGAAAATGCAGATATATATATACTCAGCCTAAAATACAGAGATGTGATTTTTCGTCCATAATATTGCCCAGCTCTATGCCAGAGGAAGTTGGCTATAGCTCAAGCAGAGAAACATATGGATCTGGTGCAGAAGGTTGTTGGTTCAATCCCTGCATCAGTCTTTAGCTACAGAAATATTCACATGCATAAGATGCTTCTTTATCATCAGTAGTTTGAACACTGATATCAATAAGCTGAATGAGACTGGATCTCGCTCAGTCAGATAAACAGCTGCTTGGTGTGTAGTTGTTCACTGGTTCAAATCCCACCCTTCTCACTCTTAATGCTTTCATATCAGATGCCAAAGCCCAAACTGACAAATATATAAACAGTCTAGATGTGTTTTCAAACGGTACTTGTACACCTACGCCTGGGAGTCGCATCTCTAAAAAACATTCATCACAACAACTTCAATGTCGCTCAAACTTGGGCTGTCTGTGGTTTCCTCTCTCATAATCCCCTGCTCAGATGTCTGTGGAGGTTGGGGGGGAAACCAGCCACGCCCCCTAGCTCCAGGTAGTGGTGGTGGTGGTGGAGCGGGAATCGAACCGGCCACCCGCTGTCTCCCGCGTTTCTATATGTGGTCAACAACTCCATGGCACCACCAGCTCCCCTTCACTCTCACATCTCTTCTCTGGGCACTTTTCTGTGCTGATGATTGTATTTGACAAAGTATGATGAATCCAACTGTTATTAGGTGCACAGAGGTACAGGAGGCCCTACTTGATGCTCTCAAATGTAGAGCAACAAGTAGAGCATTGTAGAGTCACCTATAATGAGTCAAGGAACAATGTTGCCTGTCTTATCATATGGTGGAAGCAACATGTAGAAAGGAAAGCAGGTATATCTTTGAAATGTGTGTGCTGGAGGGCTGTGAATCTTCACTGGCCTCACCATTCCATTACGATTCATCTGTCAACGATTCAATTTGATTCCACGATGCATCACGATGCATCTCGATACAGCTCAAAGTATCACATCCTCAATTTTCTGTATTATTACTGCACAGGGCTACTTTTTCATCGATTAATACAAGCAGTCAGATAAATATCAAGTCCCTTTTTTACTTAGAAAGTGCTTTAAAATCTGAATGTCAACAGAAATTTAAACATAAACAATTCAAAAATTCATCTGTCAACGACTCGATTCGATTCACACATCCGCATGGCGATGCATCGATTAAACGATTAATTTGGAAACAAATTCTAGACTTTCTTTTAGCCCTGTGGCATCAAGGGACATCAGAAACACAAAACACAGAAACTGGAATGCTCACAGGACTAAGGATTCGGGAAATGTATAATACTAGGTCTAGGCTCGCCCGCTGGGTGGGCTCGCTATCGCCTGCCCTGCAGCTCGCCGAGCTGTCCCCCTCGCATACAGCCGCTGTGCGGACTCGCCTGCAGCTCGGCTGCTGTGTGGCCTCGCCTGCCCTATTGGCGCACGCAATCTCTCCCTCTCTCTCTCCCTCAGTCCCTCTCTCCCTCTCCCTCAGTCTCTCTCCCCTCCTCTCTCTCCCTCTCCCTCAGTGATGTCACAATGCCTATGCATGACATCAGTGATGACATCATCACCGATGACATCATCACTGAACTATAACCTCAGCCTTAGGGCAATTAATCTGCCCTAATTTAAAAAATCCAGCTCTGTCAGGTCACCCACACGGGTGCTCTTTACACTCCCTGAAATTTCAGCCCGATCGCACGTAAAACGCCATAGCTGTGGCCAGACACAATTCTTGAAACAGACAGACAGAGTCCACATTGCCAATGGCCTCGCTCACAGAGTAGCCAGGAAGGATGACATCACTGATGACATCAATCAATTAATCAATCAATCAATCAATCAATCAATCAACTTGTATTATCAGACACAAGGTCGATAGAAAAAACAGACATAACATTTAAAAGAACACACACAAAAACTCAGTACAACTATAAAAGGCACTTATACCAGAAATTCCACATCTGTGATTGGTATCTCACAGCACTGATACCAGGATTGGTCAGCAGCATGACAATGGAGTTCTGAGAAACATTCAGATGACAAATACATTTATACATCACATTTCTTAAGAGTGCCCTATTAAGTGCTGACACCTGCATTGCAAAACATTGACTGATGACATCATCACTGTAGACAGAAAGATGACATCACTGATGACATCACATCATTAGGTAATCAGGGCAATCACCCAATTAAAAAATCCGGCTCCATCACCACGTCACGTCGCCCTGTGCTCTTTACACCCTGTGCTCTTTACGTAAAACGGCATAGGTTGAGGCCACGTCTCGTCATAGACGCTGGTTTAGCTGGCTCAGCCTGGTTGGGGGCGTGGTCAGGGTGGGGTAAAGACCCCCGTTCTATCCATTCAGCAAAGTTAGAATTTAGCTGATAGCCCAGCCCAGGCAGACACGATAGGTGAATTTAACCACCGCAGTAAACGCACATCTGAGCAGACGTCTTGTGTTCTGCTCTAGAACCCCCAAACCTGTAGTTTAGAGCCGCAGCACCGTCTTTTGGTGAGTCAGCCCATGAGATATATGGGCGGTTTTACCCCACTCACGCGCCAGCCGTTTAACATTTTGTGGCGTTCCCAGACATGCGGACTGTCTATAGCTGTGGCCGGCCGGAATTGTGCTCGCGCACGCACACACACGCACGTGCACGCACGCACGCATGCACGCACGCACGCACACACACACACACACACACAGACACTTATCTTATTAAAATCCTGTTGAGATGCAGGTGAATGTGTCTTAGTTATTATGGCCTTAATTCTACATATGTGCACTGTGAGGGGGGGGGGGGGGGGGGGGCTTTATGTGTCCAGGCCCAGGGCCCATCATGCCCACCATGTGTGTGTGTGTGATGTGTGTGTGTGTGTGTGTGTGTGTGTGTGTGTGTGTGTGTGTGATGTGTGATGTCACAGAAATCATTTGCAGAGGTCTACTTAGTTTTCTCAGAAGCCCTCCTCCCTGTCGCTTCTCAGAAAGGAGCCTAGAGAGCCACGTGTTCACATCACAAACAACAACTGCTGTTTGCTTCAAGAGGAAACCTGCCTGTCTGCTGAGATGACACCTCCACCAGCTCAGAAGTTAACTGAAAATGCATGCTGACATAAGCATGATCACATCATTCTTAATAATCTATTCATATCCTAATTCATATTAGGTCAATAATATATCCAAATGTTATTTTCTAATGTTAGGGGGGCTCAGCCCCTAATCAGAATGTGACATGCATACAGTGCCTCACAAAAGTGGTTGAACACCGCCCCACCCCCCGTCCCCACCAGCAGCAGCAGCTGCACGACTAATATAGCCAGTTCAGTAGTAAATATTTGTTGGAAAATGAAAAATGTAATATGTGCTGTTTGAAGTATCCAACCCCTTTCACTTTGGCAAACCTCAACTTAAATACACAATGGATTCCACTGCAATGAATGTGCAAGAGCCAAACAGAAGCTGACCTGGCATTATAGCTACACTCACTGAGCACTTTACTGGAACGCCACACTAATACTGTGTTGTACAATATTGTGCTTTTGGCTCTAATTGAGTGTAGCTGTGCTGTAAATCCTGTGCTATTAAGACCACGTCCAAAATTAGCACCAGCCACCAGCCAAATGCTGGTCAAATATGCACATATAACAAATATAACAAACAAGTTCATTTTGAAGGCTGTATTTGAGATCCAGGTGAATGTATTTCTTGTTATTGTGCTGTGAGCTTTTGAGTGTTCAGGTGGCTGTGCTGTAAATCCTGTTGAGACTCAGGTGAATGTGTCTTAGTTATTCTGGCTTTAATTCTGCATAGCGCTATGTGCGCTGTGAGGGGGGCTCTTTATGTGACCATGCCCAGGGGCCCATCATGACGTAATCCACCTATGGGCTTAAAGGAGAATTTCGGTTTTTTACACCACGGTCCTCATTTCCAGCTTAAAATATGATGTTTTACTCACCGAAATATGTTTGGCTTCATTCGGATGCCCACGGAAGATTTTGAGCTCGTAGTATCATCCTCAAACAGGCTATAACGAGAGCATACGGGGCAAGGTGCTTACGCTCTGTAAATGTCACTTTTTCGGTCACATCGCGGTTCGTTATGGTTGTAAATATAATTATGAGAACATAAAAAACGATATCTAACTAAACCATCCTCTGCTGGGAGTCCCGACAGCCCACTCCGTTTGCTGTCCGGGTGTCCATCACATAACATCTCCCGCTGCTGTTGTTGTCGATATGTGGCATGATTCCACACGAGCGGTAATGGAATTGAAACGTCCATAATCTTGACATCAGATATCTATAATAATGCCAAGCTAAAAGCTAAGCTAACAACATCACCGAGCGACTCAACTCTGATCTGCCCGGATGGGGTTACAGTGCTTATCTTCCCCCTTCTGTGTTTTCTCTGAAGAAGTGTGGTTTCAACGAACGCATCTATTATCTATCTGTCAAATCCTAGGGTCAAACCCTACTGTAGGCTTACTGGCAGTGAGAAAACACTGTCGACGTGCTTTTGTAACTAACGTTAAATGCCGACCGGGTACAGCCATCGGCTCCTCGCAGCAGTAACGCTATAAACATGTCACTCAAGTTGGCTGCAGTGTAGCTTAATTCTGAATGTTGCCAAACTTCATTCATTATTATAGTGACGTTTTGTTTTGAAATTGGCCGCCAACTAGCGCTGAACCAGAAGAACAAATACAATTGCGTCTAACGCGGAAGAAAGGAAAAGTGGGCGTGGTGAATAAGGTGAATATGGCGTGACACCCCTCCCACTCTCCTGGCCTTCTTGCAGGAGCCTGGTTTTGAGGTCGTTAGGCTGATTGGGTGCACCTGGGCATGGTGCACTCAAAGCCCCCCTCCAGTCAGTTTAGTATTTTTAAGATATTTCATGTGTAGCTGTTTTTTCCTGCTCTGCTAATTAGCCAAAGTGTTCGCCACTGTATTTTGTTGGCAAATAACCTTATTTTGGGCTCAAAGTCTTAAAATACAGCTCGTGGTAGAAACGGGTGCTGATGTCAGACATGATGTTGTCATAATGAGTGACGTGTCAAAGACAAATGCAATATTCAATGTTACAGTGAATACAAGCTTGGCTGGTAAGTTTGCTAACGAAGTGTTCTGGCCATTCGTTCTGGCTCAAAACGCTGCCATAGTCACTTTTAACCAGTTCGAGTTACGCTCTTTCCGTATCTTTTCCTTATAAGCCCACCAGCTTTGATATCTGTTGGCTGGTTGTTGATATTTATAACAATATTGTGCCTTTTGGACGAACATTTTGCAGAGACAGAGGCAGCCATACTGTTTCCGGTCTACCGGCTAGAAGGGAGACAAAGATCGTATATTGAAGGTAGGAGCGAGGCTCTTATCCTTTTTGGACAACAGTGCTCCGGCCATCATGTTGCAGTGGAACAAGGTTCTTACCAATAGACAAACTTTGGTGCAAATGATTAGACTGGTGACATAGTTTATTATGGCCCGTGCATCTTTGCGTTTCCACTGTAGGCCTACACCTAGAATAGACTACTTGCACAACTCCACTTCTTCTGACTGAACACCCTACTTCACCTCAGCACCTCAATCACACCTGCAGACAATCAGGACTGATGACTCCTCCCTCCAGCCATCCTGCTGCCTCCACCTGTTCAGAGGTGTGCTGCTTTCCCACAATATGCCCTTTTCACAGTGGCCATTTTGTGTTAAAGGCAGGGTGAACACAGGTGCAAACAAAACAGTAATGAGGGTTTCCCACTTGCTTGCACCTGTGTTTATCCTGCCTTTTTGACACAAAATGGCAACTGTGAAAAAGTCTTTCAACTGTGCGTCAGTGGCGAACCATGCCTATCAGAACCGGGCCTTCTATGCCATAACCCCCCCCCCCACACACACACACACACACACACACAATATATAACCTACTGTACGTGCAAGTCTGAGGTGTCTGTGCGCACTGTGTGCGTCTTTACGCATTGGTGAGGGCGTAATATGTTGAGTTGTCTTCCACAGCCAGCTTCTTTAGGTCGCTGTATCGTTACTCCACTACTCCTCTCTGCTATGAGAATGACATTACATAAACAAATGGATGTTACTGTCAGTAACATCCATGACAGTGTTACAGTGTTAACACTGCATTAGCCATTAGTGTTCAATTCAACTTTATAATGGGACCCTATGGAGCCAGCCTTGAGTGTCTCACTCTAGCAGGCTGTGCTTTTTTTACTCAATTCACTTCATTTTAAAAACCATGACAGTTCACACAACTTTAACACAACATGACAGTGACATACTGACAGACTGTCAGTAACACAGTGACACTGTTACAGTGTTAACACAGTTACACTGTTTGTGTTACAGTCACACAACCAACAGTTTTAACAATTAGCTCAATACACAGAAAGACTCCGAAATTAAAAGCACAAAGAACTCAACTCAAAAACCCGCGGGTGGCTCGCGCTGCCCACGCACCGACAGCAATAAAAGAAAAGTTTAACTTACCAATGAATGACGTTCACTTGATGACAAAACCCATCCTCCCGAAAAGCAACAAGCAAGCCCTCCGAAATGGCGAAAATATTATATTTTTGCAGCATGACAGCTCCAGAAATCCTTTGAAAACTGCGCGCGTCCATTTCCCAGTACTTCATCACAACTAGTGTCCTCTAGAGAGAGAGTGGCGTCAGCGGAGGACCAAGATGCGAGACTCATTAGCCAATGAACAGCCAGGAATGGGTCTCGCGCTACTTTTGCATGCTAAAATAAAGCAAACTCCTCCCTCCTTGTGCTTCCTCTCTCCTGGTTGGTTTCTTCTTCTTCTGTTTGGTTTTATGGTTTCAAGTCAGGATTAAACAAAGAACACCTCCATGGTTTAATACAGACATACTTGAAGCTATTGTAGCGTATCTGTGATACGCCAAGTAACGGAGAGTTGTAGTTGGTACAGGGTCTTTATTCACAGGCTTCTTTAGCTCCTAGCAGCTAGCTTCACACCGCTAGCTCTACACATAACAACCGGTCTCGCTCACTCCATATCTTGACTCCCCCGGCACAGCGGCCGCTGGTCCTATATACTCCGTTTCCCCTAGGAACACACCCACACACATTAGTTCCTAGCTACAATCCAGACACTTAGGTTGCACATCACATTACAGGTAATACCTGGATTACCCAAACACGTTACATACTCCTCACCCAACATTAGCTCGACGCCCACGTCGACACCCACAACCCACACATATCCCCCTGTACCAAAACACACCACCCCACAACATTTTGTATTCCCCCAATTTGTCTCTTATTTTTCAGCACACTTTTCAATTTCCGTTCCACCACCACCATTTGCATTTCTTTTCATTTCTTCCCTCTTTTCCCATTCCTTTAAATTCAACCCACATTTCAATTCACATTCCCATCACATTTAGTTACTTCCCATTAGCACCCTTTTCCCCAACATTTAAATTCCCTCTTTTCTCTTTGCACTCATCTTCAATTTAACTCAAACCCATCACATTGACATCATTCTTTTTCCCATTACCTTCATTTAAACCTTTTTTCTTATTCACATTATCCCACTTCACTTCAACCCCTATTTCCATCCCCCCTTTTAAAGCTTCTGTCCCATCTGAAGCACATTACAGTCAACACAACGAAGGCAGTAGTCCCGCACATCCTCCTCGTGTTTGCCCCAGTAGTAAAGTTCACGAACCCGGCGGAGTGTCACTTCAGGTCCGAAATGACCCTTCCAGCCGCAGCCCCCGTGAGTCCCGCGTAGCACCAACCCCCGCAGGTAGCTGGGTACAACCCACTGGTTCCCGCTCTTCTCGTGCCCCTTTCTCTCTAAAACCCCAGCTCCACCCAGTTGCAGGTCCGAAAACATGTTCCACAGTCCCTTCGTGGCACCAGAACACAGGTGAATCTCCTCCACAGGGGGCCGGCGTCCAGCCGCTACCCACCCGTACACCGGACCGATCTCCGCGTCCTCCATCTGTCTGCGCATCCACTCCTCCAGATCGACATCCTCCATAGTCACATTCTCATCCTCCCGGTCTTGCACTCGCTCGTCCTCCCGTCCCGCTCCCCCAGGGGGCGGCGTGTTGAGGACAGCAGGGCGGACACCATCGGCGTCGATCTCCACCTCGACTTTCTGCAGCGCAGCCGTGGGGGTTGTGTAGCGGCCTGGCTGGGCCGGCTCCTCCAGCGTTGACCCCTCTCGCTCCCCCGGGGACACGAGTGCCGCTCCCCCCACTGTAACAGCATTGCAGGTGATGTCGCTCACTTCCCTCTGGCTGTTCAAAACGATTCCCATTATCTTGATGGTCTCGTCGCTGATGGCGATCTCCCCCACCACTGGCTGGCATACAGAGCAGCTAGCCTGGGCCGGCTCAACAGTCCCTCTCCTGCCCAGAACAATCGGCTCTATACTGCTCCGCTGTTCCGCCGCTTGTTGCTCAGGCTGCTCCACTGCTTGTTGCTCGGGCTGCTCCCCCGGCTGTGTGTCTCCTCCAGCGTTCACACTCTTAATGCAGTCTCCAGCCAAATGTCCAGGCGACTGGCAAGCCCAACAAAGCCTCACCTGTCTCTCCTCTCTCGCTGTCCTCCAATCCCCGACAGCTTCTTGACATTCTCTGGTTAAATGTCCCATCGCGCCGCATGCCCAGCAGGCTCCCTGCTGTCCATATCGTTGTCCCACATACCCGGTCCGTCTCCCGGGCTCGCCTCGGCACCACCTCGCCACGTGGCCCGGTTCTCCACAGTTCCAACACAGTCTATTTTGTGTCTCCTCCGTCCGCTTCTCTCCGTGCTGCGCGACCTCTCGTAGCAGCTCCATCAGTCCTTCTGCCCAGGCTGGTATCGTCTCCAACAGCCGTCCGACTTCTCTCAACACACGGCCCTCCATGCCCGCCAGCATCGAGCTGATCTCTGTCGTCAGCCCCTCTTCTCTCCCGTTCACCGACAGGCTTTCTTCCAGACGCGCCATCACACGTGGCGCTCGTAGCAGCTAGCTCACACAGCTAGCTCGCTACAGCTAGGTCGCTCGAGCCTTTGATCTCCAACTTTTCTCCGCTGTTCCTCCTCACTCTCTCCCCTCTCGACCGAAAACAGAGGCGCTACCGCTTCACTTGCTGACAC
>NC_139640.1:2267141-2292141 GCF_964638095.1 Poromitra crassiceps
TCATCAGGGCGTAAGCCATCAGGACGGAATATCCTCGGCCCAGGCCCTCGCCCATGACCAGGAGACCCCAGGCGGGTATGGGTCAGCCCGGTACCAAGGGGTCCGGCCCTCTTCCCGAGCAGAGCCTCGGTTGAGGAGCCCCTACACTCCCACCAGACGATCCAACCGGGGCAGGAACTCATCCGCAGCCACCAGCAAAATCGACTCCCTGCTCAGGCAGTCCAGGCAAGGGCCGATCTCCTATATGGGCCAGACCAGATATCGGTACCATATGGGTGGGCAAAACTTTACCTATACTAAATTGTTTATAGGGTCAATATAAGTAAATTAATATATGATAGCCTTTCCACAGGAGTAGCTTTTCATATTTATTGGACATTTTCTTATTTTCCCCTATTTAGTCCATGGGCCAAACACAAAAATTGCACATATCGGTACCACTCAAGTGGACAAATTCTAATCATGATTTTTGAACAGGTATATATCCATAGATGATATTTTAGTATGATAGCCTTGGCAGAATGGCAGCTTTGTCACAGTTATCGGCTCATGAAGTTAGCAAACCCCTACAATAAATTCGATTCTAGGTGCTGATCCATAACCTATTTTAGGCTCAGGACCTTTAACCATGTTCTATGATAACATGTTTGACAACATTGTAAAGGGTAGCTTCTTAGCTTTCATTTGAGCTCAGTTGTGTGTCTGTCTGACAAATAAAGAGCTCACATGGGCTCTTCAAAGTGTCAGTGACATTCATTTTCCCACAGTTTTCGCCTAAATTATAGTCTTTATTTCAGCACTGTGGCATCTAGGAACATCAGAGACACAAACAACAAACACTGGAATACTCATATAGGACTATAAGGATTCAGAAAAGTTATAATGAACCCATATTATCCCATCGTGAGGGGTGAATTTTGCCCTTTGAATTTGGTAGAAGAATGCCTTCTTGAGGGAAATGGGCCAGAACCCAAAATGTAAGATATCGGTACCATCCGGGTGGAGAAATTCTACTTGTGATTTTTTTAAATTCCTATGACCATGGTAGCTTATTAGTGCTTAACCACCCCTCTTAAATTAGGGACTTATGGGAATTATGGGAAATCATCTTTCTTTCATTATATCCTCTCCCTGGGGTGTCTGGACTACTAACTGTTAATATTACATGTCTAGATATAGGCATGCTATCCTATGATACTATACATACCATACCATACTATACTATACTAGATAGATATATATGCTATACTTAATTGTCTACTAAATTGGCACATTTCCCAGTCAAAAAGAGGGTAAATTGGCACGCTTTTCAGTCAGAAATTGTTTTATTTGTGTTACGGTATATGTACAGCTACATTCAAAATGTTTCCAGTCTTTCAACACTATTAGGACAATTTACCCTTCCTGAGACCATGTCATCCACGAGAGCAACACCATCATCGTCATTCACACCTGAGTCTGTCAGCTGTGCAGCAAGCTCTTCTTCACTGTGTTGGTTGGCACATGCTTGTAGTTTGCACAGGTTTGTGCATTTCAGACCGTTATTGAGACATGTGCACTCTGGTGGTTTGCACGACCTCACACACTTGCAGGAGAGCAACTGCAAGACGGCACCTGGTGCTGGGGAACCGTGCATCCACTGGATTTCAAGCTGCCCCTCATCATCTGTGGTCCACCTATGGTCCTTAAAGTACAGTCCATTGTTGATATCATGGGAAACTCCTTTGTGAATCCACTCAGTCCAGATCAATATGAGTTTGTCAGCTTGTCAACTGCAACTGTTGCCCCGCCAGATGTAGCTAACCTGCATGATTCCAGCCACAACATCCAGCAGTGGAGGAAACTGCTCTACAGCGCTGCCAGCAAAGTCAGTCTGATCAAATTCTTGTTTGAGGAATGGAAAGGACCCAAACACAGATAGAAACTACAAGACAAGGCCTTATATGTTACATTATGTGTAACATATATATGTGACGCACCCCAGGGGTGCGTCTCCAGCCCCTTCTGGTACGACCTCTACACCCAAGACTGCGTGGCGACTTAAACTTCAAACACCATCGTGGAGTTTGCAGACGACACAGCAGTCGTGGGGCTGATCTCGGGGGGCGACGAGACGGCCTACAGAGAGGAGGTGAGGGCCCTGGAACAATGGTGCCAGGACAACCACCTCTCTCTGAACGTCTCCAAGACCAAGGAGATCATTGTGGACTACAGGAGATGGGGGGGGGGGGGGCGCACCCCCCCCAATCACCATCAACGTGATGGAAAGGGTGGACAGCTTCAAGTACCTGGGAGTCAACATCCACCAGGACCTGACCTGGGCCGGTCACACCGCCACTGTTGTCAAAAAGGCCCAACGAATACACGGACTCAGGCGCCTGAAGAAATTTGGGCTAAGGAAAGAAATCCTTAGGGACTTCTACAGAGGCACCATTGAAAGCCTGCTGACTGGCTGCTTCACCACCTGGTACGGGAACTGTACCACCATGGACCGCAGGGCGGGTGAGGCGCAGGGAGGGTGAGGCTCGCGGCCCAGCACGTAACAGGATGTGAGTTGCCAGAACTGCATGAACTGTACAACCAGCGGTGCCTCAGGAGGTCCCTGAAGATCATCAAAGACACAAACCATCCCCACAACAGCCTGTTCTCCCTGTTACCCTCAGGGAGGAGATACAGGGTTCCAAAAGCACGCACAAATCGCTTGAGGAACAGTTTCTTCCCGCAGGCCACGAGACTCCTTAACATACACAAATACTGTAGTAGTCGTACCGTACCGTACTGCAGCTGCTACCATTACGTATGTCTAATGTTTAATTGTATGTTTAATAAGGTACATGCTATTTGCACCTGTATGTCAAATACGTCGAATTTAAAATGTTTAAGCACGTCTAGCGTGTGCAGTGAATATGCCACTGTCTCGGACTTGTCTTATCACTATACTGCCTTATTGCTTATTGTTGCTTATTGCTTATTGCCTATTGCTTATTGCTTATTGCTTATTGCCTTATTGCTTATTGTTTTTGCACTCATATGCCTTGCTATATTTGTACTATGTCGTAAACGGAGTCCACAGCACAAGAATTTCACACGTGATACTTGTACCATGGAGTGACAATAAAAATCTTGAATCTTGAATCTTGAAGTAGTCTGCTTCAAAATCAACAGGAACCAATGGGAGGAGGTAACACAGCTCGAATCCTCTCAGGAAGAAGCTGACACCTGCATGCTAATGCATGCTCTCCATGTAGCAGAGTCTGGCTTCAAGGCAGTGATCATCATGGCAGACACAGATTTCCTGCTACTGACTCTGGGTTGGAGCAAGGACATCCCATGCCCAATGTACCAAAAATGTGGAACACAGAACAAGACAATGTTCCAGGACATCACCAAACTATGCAAATCACGCGGCGATAGTATTGCTGGCGCCTTGATTGGCATGCACACGTTCACTGGCTGCAACACTGTCAGCGTATTTGCAGGACACGGAAAAGTGGGCACCCTGAACAGACAGGACATATCAAGAAGCCTTCCTTGAGCTCGGCCGTGCTTGGGATGTCTCTAATGAGCTCTTCAAGAAGCTGCTGGAAATCATGTGCCACATGTGTATGTACCCTCTACACACATTACAGATGTCAACCTCCTCCGATACCAACTTTTCTGCACCAGACCTGGGGAGGTCGAGTCCAGCCAGCTTCCACCATTTGAGGATTGGCTATTAATGCATTCCATTCATGCAAAAGATCAGACTGCAATCTCTAGACAGTCTCTTCAAACCCAGTTATCTCTACCAAGCCCCAAGGACCATGGGTGGACCACAGACGATGAGGGGCAGCTTGAAATCCAGTGGATGTGCGGTTCCCCAGCACCAGACCGTTTTGCAGTTGCTCTCCTGCAAGTGTGTGAGGTCGTGCAAACCACCAGAGTGCACAGGTCTCAATAATGGTCTGAAGTGCACAAACCTGTGCAAACTACAAAAATGTGCCAACCAGCACACTCAGATGTGAATGACGATGATGGTGTTGCCCTCGTGGGTGGCATGGTGTCTCAGGAAAGGTAGATTGTCCTAATATTGTCCTGAAAGACTGGAAACATTTTTGAATGTAGCTGTTCATATAATGTAACACAAATAAAACTATTTTTGACTGAGAAACGTGTCAATTTACTCTGTTTTTGACTGAGAAATGTGCCACTTTAGTAGACAAGCATAGTTTAGTATAGTATAGTATAGTATAGTATGTACAATATCATAGGATAGTTTGCCTATATCTATGTAATATTAACAGTAGTCCAGACACACCCTAGGCAACGGATAATGAAAGAAAGATGATTTCCAGGGAGGGCACTTTCCTAGTTTTGAACGACAGCAGTCCATAATTTAAGAGGGGATAAACACTAATAAGCTACCAGTCATCAAGGTCTATCATATAAAAACATAATCTAGGGATGTATATGAATAAAAAAAAATCACAAGTAAAATTTGCCCACCTGGCTGGTACCGATTTGTTAAATTTAGGGCTCTGGCTAATTTCCCTTGAGAAGTCATTCTTCTACCTTAAGGGCCACATTCACCCCTCACGATGGGATAGTATGGGCACATGATACCTTTTCTGAATCTTTATAGTCCTGTGAGTATTCCAGTGTTTGTTGTTTGTATCTCTGATGTTCCTAGATGCCACAGTGCTGAAATAAAACTATAGTTTAGACGAAAATTGTGGAAAAACGAATGTCACTGACAGTTTGAAGAGCTCCTGTGACCTCTGTATTTGTCAGAGAGACACAAAACTGAGCTTAAATGAAAGCCAGGAAGCTACCCTTTAAAATTCTATCAAATATATTCTCATCAAACATGAGTAAAGGTCCTAAAAAGAGCCTAGAATAGGATATGCATCAGCACCTAGAATCCAAATTATTGTAGGGGCTGGCTAACTTCATGAGCTGATAACCGTGAGAAAGCTACCATTCTGGAAAGGCTATCATACTAAAATATCATCTATGGATATATACATGTTCAAAAATCATGATTAGAATTTGCCCACTTGAGTGGTACCGATATGTGAAATTTTGGTGTTTGGCCCATGGACTACTAGCTCGAGAAAAGGCTAAATTCGACGCTACGATCGCGCGCCAAAGGGAGACCAACCGGGACATCACTGACTACTTCAAGGAATCCCAACGCACTGGCAGGTCCCATCAAGCTGGCCACCAGTCAAGTCGGGACAGGTCAGGTCATGGAGGTTCGACCTATGACGACAGAGACGCCTATGTATCCTGCAGCGCTAGCAGTCACCGCTCCCACCATAGTGCATCGCGACACTCTAGCGCCAGCTCACGGTCAACCGTACGCGCCCACGCGTATTCCTCAGCCCAAGCGGCAGCTTACGAGGAATACAAGGCACTATTGGTGACCGAGAGCCTCCGCCGCCAACACGTGGAGGAGGAGGAAGCTCATGAGGAGTACGACCGGCTGACAAAGCAAGCCAGAGCGGCGCAACGGGCCCAAGGAGAGGCTCAGCGGGCCCAAGGACGGGTCAAAGCAGAGGCTCAGCGGGCGCAAGAACAGGCCCAAGAGGAGGAAGAACAGGCCCAAAAGGAGGCCCTCCAAGCTAGAGAGCGGATCACCCGCCGCCTGGAGAGAAGCCGACGCCTGCGGCAAGCTGAGCTGGCGCTGGACGACGCCCGGGTTCGCGCCCGGCTGCAAGTCGAGCAGAAGCACGTAGCGGCCCGGCCTCGCGCCCGTCCACTTGCCGGGGACCCGGCAGTTCCACCTGTGCCTCTCGCCTCCCAAGACCAGAGACAGGCGTGCGTACCGGCCTCAGGGTTAGCAACCCGGAGGGCGCCACCCACTTCACCGGTGCCCGCACCCCGGCTCAACATTTCACCTGTGCCTCTCACCTCACCCCAGGGTCAGGTCAGCACGGCGGCTCCAGAGCCAACGACCCAAACTACGGAACCCACTGCTCCAGTGCCAATGCCACCAACACTCCCACCTAGGACAGAGATCGCCGACCCTGAGCATGCAATAGAGTGCAACGGGGCGGCCAAGCCCGCCACCGGGATACACCAGACTCAGGGAGGCACGGCGAACGTTGGGACCAATAGCACAGGGCACAGCCAGCCGGACGGCGTCAATCATTCCCACAAGATAGCTGGACACGACAGCTGGGACCCCCCCAGAGGGGGGGACCAGCCATCTCAATTACCTATTCCCAGAATTCACCTCCTGGCCCTGCCCGGGCTCATGGAGACAACTCCAGCCAAGGCCTCCAGGGAGGCCAACAAGTCCGAGCAAGTGGAGCAAGTGGACATGCCTTTGCGGACGGCGAGGCAGGAGCCCCAGATGCTTCACGGGGCGGCCGTCTCCCTCATCGTCTCGCCGGCAATTTGCCCAGAGCAGACCTATTGCACCAAGAGAGCCTTTACGGAACCGAACCTTGGTCTAGGCGAGCAACCTTACCCCATCACCGCCCTGCAGCAGGAATCCCGCCCGAGGAATTTGCCCCTCCATCAGTTCGGGAGGATCCATCTTGTCCTGCTCATACAGCACCTATGGAAATGGGAACCAGGCTGGGATGATCCAGTCCTACCTGAGACACTGCTGCAGGCCTGGGAAGAGTGGGAGGACGAGCCACCACAATCACAGGTAGCTGTTGTGGTCGACGTTGCGTGGGGAAGGCCCCTTCCCGCACTCACCACCAGCAGTCGTGGTTGCGGATCTCCCTTCCCTCTTCTCAGCCCAGATCGCTGGCCAAAGACACCCCGACTCCACACGACCGCGGATAAGAGCGAGGAGTTGAAGCCAAGTTACGGTGGCCTCAGGTCGGCTCCCCCCATGCCGGAGGAGTGTACGACCTTCGGTGCCCTCAGTGAGGATGCCACACCGGCGCTCCACGGGGCGGCCAACGAGGCACTAGGGGCAGAGGCCTCCCTCCAACGAGGGCAGACAAACGGCTTCCTCACCGACCCTACGCCGCTGAGGTTCCTCAACTGGAAACTCAAGCCACCAGAACCAGAGGCTCCTCACTACCGCAGTAGCTGGATAGACCCCTGGCTCCTGAGCTGCTTCCGCACCGACCCTACGCCGCTGAGGTTCCTCAACTGGAAACTCAAGCCACCAGAACCAGAGGCTCCTCACTACCGCAGTAGCTGGGTAGACCCCCGGCTCCTGAGCGGCTCCCGCGCTGACCTCACGCCGCTGAGTTTCCTTAACTGGAAACTCAAACCCCCAGCTCCCACACACATCCTGGCCAACGAGGACAGTCACCAAATCTTGGCTCTTGTGATGTACGTAGGGATGGGTACCGAACTCGGTACTTTTACAGGCACCGACCGAAATACGTCGGTACTGCCCCGTACCAGTTCACATAAAAACGAACGGTACCTAATTTCGGTAACGCATCTGAGTAATAGAAAGAGAGTGGGTAAAATAGAAATTCCGACGGAACCTTAAGGCAACACGGGAGAGCGCGTTACGTCAGTACGTCACACACCAACGTCAACAAACAGGACCACCCGAAAATGTGACTACACTTTACCAAGATAGACTCAGACAACACTGGTTGCAACATTTGTGATGTGAATTGCAAAGCTGGCCAGGGAAACACCTCAAACTTGAGGGAGCATGGTCAAACACAAGATATATTTAGCTAAATGCTGAAGACTGTAACGTCAGATAGGCTGAGGGTGAATGAAGCAGATAGCCTACCGCGCCGCATGCTAACGTTAGCAGCACCTCCTCAGCTGTAACGAGAGGCGACTTCTACAACATCAAACGTTATTTAATTAGCTAGCGTTAGCTGGATAAGTTGTTTCACTGCCGTTGTGGTTGTTAGATAACGGGGCTTTTCACTGTCTCCACAACGACTGCAAACGTTACGTTAAACGTTAAACGCTAACGTTACTCTTGCTGCAGTAATTGTCAAGGGTTCAACAGAATGTATTTCCTCAGCCTGTATAGTAGCTATCAACATGAAATAAAAAGCATTTGAGAGCTTAAACCCGTAGCTTTTTATTTGGAAGGGTTACATTTGCCATAATCTTTATTAACATTTCTTAAAATGCATTAGAATATTTTTATTTTTATTTTTTGGGGTTAAAGATAAAACATTTTTTTAATGAACATTAGGGCAAATATAATACGAAAAGCCAAAGGGTTAAGCTCTCAAATGCTTTTTATTTTATGTTTCTATGTGCTACAGAGCCTGAGATATGAAGGCTTTAGTGAATACCGATGGCTCTCTCTGAGAAGTTTGGATTTTTTTTTTTACAACTGTAATTTTTTTTGTTATTAGAGCGTGTAAAGTACCGAAAATGGTACCGTTTTGGGTACCGTACCGAATTCCAGGTACCGGTATCGTACCGGTATCGGTTCAAATGTGAACGGTACCCATCCCTAGATGTACGGGACTGGACAACGACGTGCGGACCCGTGCCTACACCCGGCCGGTGGCCAGGCGGACCACAGCCCCCCTCACTCCCAGAATAATCAACCAAGCCCTGCCTATACCAGGTGGGACTAGAGGGCCATTCCGGCCATTTCTGGAAGAATACAGATTCCCCACAGGAATCTGGGAGCGGCTGTAGAAAAGGGCCCATAATGGCCCACCGTCAGGCCTGTTCTTGGGGCAGTCGATCCCCACCAGCCGGCGCGCCAACGACGTAATGATGATGACATCATCAACGATGACAATGATGTCATAGCATAGAGTTCACCTGTGAGGTCATCGGCGATGTCAGACATAACACCGATGATGTCATAGCTCCCTCGAACGTTGTGACATCACCAATGACGTGATGTCATATACCAAAAGCGGGGATATAAACAAGGTGTTCTGTGACGCTATGCTTGATTCCTAGAGATTCCTTCTACTTCCATACTTCTTCAGGTATTCTTACTCCCTACTACTCCTTCATAATGTCAACCATTAGCGCAACCAAATCCGGACCCGAGC
This sequence comes from Poromitra crassiceps, assembly GCF_964638095.1. Taxonomy (NCBI): domain Eukaryota; kingdom Metazoa; phylum Chordata; class Actinopteri; order Beryciformes; family Melamphaidae; genus Poromitra; species Poromitra crassiceps. The sequence continues at coordinate 2,276,090 of NC_139640.1, forward strand.
TGAGTCCTGGCTATCTTACAACCAGCCAGGCCCTGATGACCGACTGCCTTACACCCAGCCAGGTCACCAGTGGTATTTCAACCGTGTCCCAGGACCGACATGTCGGTCCCTATCTCCATCCCCGTGATTCTGATCGATCACAGCCCGTGAGCCCTCATCCACGATCCAGCACACTTCACGAGGCAAGCCCCAAAGCTTTGCCCCCAGCAAGCTCACAAGTTTCGCTACAAGTTGATTGCGATTCTGACCGATCACTCTTGGTCACTGGCTGCCTTACACCCAGCCAGGCCAGGCCCAGGCCACTTCACGCATCACCCGAGGCAAGCCCACAAGCTTCGCTACACATACAGTAAAGTTGTACAGCATGAACCACCTGAACCTACTTAAAGGATGGCTTTCCCGTGGGGAATATGAATATATATTAAATCTCACGCCCCTAAGGTTTTCGAATCCGTTGAAATTTTTGAAATTGGTTATTCACAGCCAAAGCTATCAACAGAAATCCACTCTGTGTGTATGGGGGGGGAAGGGGGGGTGGTGGAGGGGAGGGGCGGGTGGGGGGACTCGAAATCCTACATTTCCCACAATGCACTGGGCTCGCGTGGCCTTCGTTTCCACGCCTACCCCTCAGGCATTTGGCTGATATCAAACTCCAGTAGGTGGCGGTAATGCACATATATGCTTGCCAACCGCCATAAAAGTCAAAGAAGAAGAAGAAGCAGAAGGCTTCGACATAAAAAGATTTAGTAGAACAAGAAAAAATGAAAAATAAAATTGCCTCCAAATTGCACCAAATTTAAATCGAAGTATATATGTCGGGAGATGTCTTCATAAATTTTTTTTCATGCATTTTAAGGCATTTTCGTAGGAGTTATGCGCATCTGATGTTGTAACTATTTTATGTAAAAATGTGTAAAAACGGGTACATTGCTCAGCGTTGATTTCGTTACTTCAACGCACCTACTACTAGATGTAAAATTTGATGAGCTTTCCAATGCCGCCAGTCCCGTGTCTGCCCGTGCTTCCGTTCCCGAGATATGGTCTCTTTGCAAGGAGCTATGGAAAGCTAACCTAGCTACAGCAGGCTAGGTGGTGGAAAAAGATGGCTGCCTTTTGTTTTGGTACAAGAGCTGTGAAGGGGCGTGGAGGATCTCTAGAGGCGGGACCATGGCCAACAACAGTTGTAGTTCATAGGTGCACGACTTCCGCAAGGCTGGACATGTCGCTCTGACGCGTTTTGCGTCAGAGCGACATGGAAATAATGTGAGAGATGCTTGATAGGTCTGGCAGTGAAGAACCAATTTCAAAAATTTCAACGGATTCGAAAACCTTAGGGGCGTGAGATTTAATATATTTTCATATTCCCCACGGGAAAGCCGTCCTTTAAGGAGCTGTGCTTGCCTTCTATTCCAGGCCCTAGAGATAAAGTTAGCAGTCTTAAATACCTCAGTCTTAAACAACCACTCCAACTTCTGGCCATCATCTGGCCAGAAGAGCTCATGGTCTTTGCTTTTGCATTTCGTCAAATGAGGAAATCCTCAAATCATCATATAAAGTACAATAAAACATGAAATGAAACTCGTTTTCAACATCTTTTAGGTCACAGACATTGCATATCCTGTTCTCTTCTGGTATAGCTGTGAACCGCCCGTGTGTGTGTGTGTGTGTGTGTGTGTGTGTGTGTGTGTGTGTGTGTGTGTGTGTGTGTGTGTGGACGCACGCACGCACGCGCACACGTGTGGGTGTCTCAACTGTCAATATATGGAAGGGATGCTGACGTGTTGCGGGGGCAAACCGCTGCCACACACACACACACACACACAAACACACACACACACACACACACACACACACACACACACTAAAGAGCTGCAAACCCGAGGGTACCCTCCTGGAGCCGGGCTTTTTTTTAATGAATTGCTCCGAGCCGCCGGGGCCGAGCCGGGTTCGGGCTGTTTCAATAATAAAATGAAATGAAGCTGTATTACTCGCTTTATTTTACACAGCAGAGTGAGACCAAGAGAAGGAGGAACGCACAGACACGCACACACCGTCCCCACACACACACACACACACACACCCTCACCGTGACGTTAGTCTGCCACTCCAGTCCACAATCCACGTCATGACATGTTTCAGTCAGCGTGCTGTCACTGTCAGCATAAAAAACAACAACAAAACAAGCCGCGTGTGTCCGTGTCGTGAGAGAGAAATAAGATCGATGGACATAAAACAAAGTTTGCGAGGGGAGTGATATGTGACAAAACGGCATACTGCTTATTTGAAAAAAACTATGGGAAAAACCAAGAAATTAACGTCTCCTCTTGTCTCACTATACTCTTTGGCTGTGCTCAGCTCAGGATTCTTTTTCCGGAAATCGAAATATATGAGAGCTACAAAATCTTTATAAATATCAACAACTAGCCAACGCTGGTGGCCTGTATGGAAACAGCGTTGCTCAAAATGGTTGAAAGTTATATCAATTTGGTCATTCTAGCAAACTAGAAACTGCCATTGACTCCCATGTAAGTATCGTTAAAAGAGCCTGGTTATCGCAGCACAGCACAATAGTCAGGACAAACCCCCCGCTCTCAATTTTTTCTGTGATTCTTGTCAAAAGGTGTAGTGCACCTCTGCTTTTTCCTCTCGAGCGCAGAGCAGAACTGCAGCGGGCCGCAGAACATTCTCCCCCTCCTTCCTCCTCAGGCCCCGGCTGCTCACCCTACAGTACAGGGAAACAGCCTCCTGCCTGGGGCGCCAGTTCAGCTAGGGTGCTCTGTAGCCCTCACAAAACAACAACAAACAAACACAAACAAAAATCGCTGGTGTGCGCCCTGCGCCCCCCCCCCCCCCCCCCCATCCTTTCTGCACAATCAGTGTCTGAAATTGGGTACAGGATTGTGGGAATGCCGCAAGGCCGGATTAACCATAGGGCAACCGGGGCAGGTGCCCCGGGGCCCTCGGGGTGAAGGGGCCCTCCAAAAAAAAATAATAATAATTTGTCGGGCTCATGTTGGGCTCCACAGAACTATGACACAAATCTAAGACCAATCAGGACAAAATAAAATGTGTTTCCAAGAAGATTAAGTCTGATGATTTAGTCTCATTGGATGCCTGTGGGCAAGTGGTGACCAGGGGCGCGGGAAGTGGGGGTGCTTGTGGTGCTGCGGCACCCTCTGCTGTTTTGTATTGGAAATGTAATGTCAATTATTTTTTCATCATTGTAAAGCCACAGCACAGTGAAGAGGATATTAATGTGAAGATTAGCCTCTTCCTTTTGCTCTCAGAGTGCATCAGATTCATGCATTTTACTTTAAAATGTACAAAAATTTTATTTGTCCAGGGGGGGGCACAGCCCCCCCTAGAAACCCCCCAGCCAGACTAATATCTTTAGCCTGCTGGTGCTACCTTTTTGCAAAGCCTAGAATCGCCTATGAGTGAGTGAGAAACTGAATCTCAGAAACGGAATAATAACATAACATAACAGTCAAGTCAAGTCAAGTTTATTTATATAGCCCTAATTCACAAGCATGTCTCAGAGGGCTTCACAGGAAATATGTCTAGCTAATTCTAGCTGACACAACAGTAACAAGAATGTACAGAATAAAGATAACATTTGAACAATTGATAATATAGAAAATATAGAAATGAAGAGAGAGCAGAGGAGAGAGCAGGAGAAGGGAGAAGAGCAGGGGGAATGTGAGAGAGTGATGGGGTGGGGAGGGAATGGGAGATGTTGGAGGGTATAGGAGGTGGGGAAGGAGCAAGAGGAGAGAGCAGGAGAGGGGAAGGGGGGGGGGTGTGGGGGAGAAGAGAGCAGGGGGAGGGAGGAGGTGGGGAGAGAATGAGAAATATAGACGCACATCTTGCAAACGGACATATGTCAATTTCTTAGCAACCAAACTATGCTTAACAGTATAATACTAATGTTCATTTAAAATGAGATATTCCTCTAAATATGGCGAAAAAACATCCAAACATCCGGACGATGGGTAGGGGGGCCCTTGGGAGCTTCAGTGCCCCGGGGCCCCTGGGGGTGTTAATCTGGCTCTGCGCATCTGTTTGCGCGAACCGCTGCATACGACTGGACAAGTCGCTTGTCACAGACAGGGGCAGAGCATCAGTGCAGCAGCAGCAGCTGAGTAGCCTATAAGTCGGAGGTGAATGTCACTTCACCTGCCTTCTCCTCTCCGTCAAAAGTGAACCAGGAAAATACATTTTAGGTTGTAGGCTGCTTTTGTGAAAAAGGGGCACAGAAGAGTCCTCCTCTCTCTCTTCTCTCTGCACAATCAAAGTGGTTGAGTGGTTCTCAATGTGGGGTCCGGTGACCACCAGTGGTCCTTGAGAGGATTCCAGGATTCTCTGTTATCTCTCAACCTAATATATATGGAATTCTGGACAAAATCATATCTAGGCTACATAAAAAAGAAAAGAAAATCTGATTTGCATCTGAGAGACCAAATCTCATCATATGGGGGTCCATTGCCCCAATGTGAACTAAATTAGGGCTCCTTAGTATGAAAAAGGTTGGGAATGATTTACAGCAACACAATGCCATTTCCTTCCTTTTATGATTATAGTGGTGTTTATTGATAGTATTGTGTTACATAGGTGTTGGTAGGAAAATAACAGGCAATTGTAATCAATTAACAGGTGATTAACAGGTCAAGTGACACAAACAGCAAATGAGCGCCATATTGGTAGGAAAATGCTTGTGACATCATGGGAATAGGCTTGCTTGTGAGGAGCCGGGAAAGGGTACAGGGGGAGTAGGGGAGTAACTATCTTGAAATCCCATAGTCTTTGGGTACAACGTGACGTCAGGTTGTACCACATTTTGTGCAGTTTTGAGGGCAAAAAAAAGCAGGGTTGAACCCATAGAGGGCACTTATGCTGCTGAAAATGATACAAATGGTACAATGGTAACAGTTTGGTCTCAAATGTGGAAATTTTGACCAGAATTCTTCACACACCACCCCCAAAGTCATATATTGGTTAAAAGCTGAAGAAAAGTGTTTTGGGGGTAAGTTACACTTTAAACAGTACCCACTGCAGTAGGGACAGCTCATTTTAACCTGTTGAAAATGAACCCAGACTGTATGAAGAGTTTTAAAAAAGTGGTTTCAGTTTTGACCAATAAAAACACTCTAATTGAGTTTTTTTCTTCCAACTCTGTTTTTTGAGTAAATAATGATTATGTTTATTTAATTTCATATTCTTGTTTTATTTGTGTACCACCATGCTGACCACATGCATGCACTGTTTTTATATTTGAATGTTTTTTCAACGTAGATAAAAGAGCCAAAGTATCACATTTTTAATTATTATTTTTACTGAACTGAAAACTGATCTGATCTGTGACTCAATAGCGTGATACAATCTGAACTGTGAGTTTTGTGATCTGTTGCAGCCCTAATTCAAAGTGACTTTACTTCTTTTACTAATGACTCTCTTGTCTCTGTTCAGAGCCTGATGATGTCAGGTTGGTGGGAGGAGCCAGCAGCTGTGCTGGTGAACTGGAGATGAAACAACATGGAGTCTGGAGACCAGTGTATTACTGGTACTCTGACTGGACCCTGAAGTCAGCAGCTGTAGTGTGCAGAGAGCTGGACTGTGGCTCTGCTGTTTCCACAGAAAGGAGAAAGGCTTCCTCAGAAAGAGATGTATGGAGGATCAGATATTACTGTCTTCAGTCTGGATCTACACTGAGGGAGTGTTTAGACACACAGTCTTACTCTTCCTCTCTCAGCCTGCAGATCAACTGCTCAGGTAAAACCATCAATGATATCAACTATGACAGTAATGTTCACAGTCTCTTGCTTCCTCTGTCACAGTGACAGTCAGTGGTTTACATTGGACTGAACTGTACAGTTATGCAGGACAATGGCCTCCTACAGGAAGAGAAGTGTGTGAACATGCATGTAAATAGAGTGCCACAGGGATGATGTATTTTTGTAGATTTACCCTGGAAGTACCTTTTGAAGTGTTTTATGAAAACTGCTTAAAACATTAATTTGTGCTTCAAAAGTCATAAAAGTGGTCCTTGTTTGTGAAGATCATCTTGCTGAACACAAACGTTGCTGTTTCATAAACCTTTGTGAACCACAGACCTGATTTCAGGCATAGAGACACTGCATGAAATAGGCCACGCCCATCACGGGGGAAATCGGTCCGTTCACTCTCATTCACCAGCGTCATTTTCCTTGAATTAAACATAGCTAAAAGCTGTTGTGTGGTGGGCTGCGCAGACAACAAATGTAAAAAATCGCCAATTAAAGTTTTTTTGTACTCCCGAGCAAAACAAGGAAGCCATTAAGAATTGGCGAGAAGAAAATGTGGATTTAGCTGTCAAGGAAGTAAGTTGGAGTGTTCATCTTCCGTATATACGATCTTTGTGTGCAACTACGTGACATACTGTAGGAGAACGCCAGCGCGTCTGATGCCATCTGTCTGACGTTACACCAGCGTTATTTTCATAAATTTAAACATGCCTAAAAGCTCATGTCATAGTATTTCACTTCAGGCCACGGTGTGGGATCGTTTATCCAGCGTTGTTTGGGCAATGAAAAGGGACACTGCTCCAGGCCAACTGAGTTCATTTTCTCGATGTACCTTTCCCTCTCTGTTGGAGGAAGTGTACTGAAATAATCTTTTGACATTATCTAAAAAGAAAACTGTCCAAATCCCTGTAAAACCCTGCAAAACTATTTCTATCTGACGAGAGTTCCTCCATTCGCCCTGGTTAGCCGCGGTTTGTTTTGCTAGCTGCTGTCCTCAGGCAGTGCTTCCTTGTGTTTTCCCCCGTCTTGGGCGTGGCTTCTGAATGATGACGCGTTTTGCAGTGTCTCTATTGAACCTAAATTCCAATACAAAAATCCCATTGTCTTTTACACGTTAGTGTTACTTCTGGACTCCTTCCTGCAGCAGGCTACTCTGTGTCTGTTCTGTTTGTATATTCTACAGTACGTCTATGTACAGAGATCAGCACGCTGCAGATAGTCAGTGCAGGAATAATAATCATAATTGTCTGGATCGATATAGCGCCTTTCTAGATATCAAAGTGTTTCACATATCAGGGGAGGAGGAGTCAACTCATCCACCACCGATGTGTAGCACCTGGGTGATGCACGACATGACAGATGATTGACAGCCTCTGTGTCTCTCTCTCTTTCTGCCTCCTGTCTCTCTCTCTCTCTTTCTCTCTCTCTCTCTCTCTCTCTCTCTCTCTCTCTCTCCAGACTCTGTGAGGCTGGTGAATGGTACTAGTCTGTGCTCAGGCAGACTGGAGGTGAACTCTAACCAGTCATGGTCCTCAGTATGTGAAGCTGACTTTGACCAGCAAGATGCAGAGGTGGTCTGTAGGGAGCTTGGCTGTGGGGCTCCTTCAGTTCTCCAGGGGGCGCTCTATGGAGACAGGGAGACTCCAATGTGGACCAAAGAGTTCCAGTGTGAAGGCAGTGAGTCTGTTATCCTGGACTGTGGAAGCTCAGGCTCAGCTAGAAACACCTGCTCACCTGGCAAAGCTGTTGGACTCACCTGCTCAGGTAGGAGAGGAGCTGTGTGTGTGTGTGTGTGTGTGTGTGTGTGTGTGTGCGTGTGCGTGTGCGTGTGCGTGTGCGTGCGCGTGTGCGTGTAATGCAGACTGTATGAAGAGTTTTAAAAAAGTGGTTTCAGTTTTGACCAATAAAAACACTCTAATTGAGTTTTTTCCTTCCAACTCTGTTTTTTGAGTAAATAATGATTATGTTTATTTAATTTCAAATTCTTGTTTTATTTGTGTACCACCATGCTGACCACATGCATGCACTGTTTTTATATTTGAATGTTTTTTCAACGTAGATAAAAGAGCCAAAGTATCACATTTTTAATTATTATTTTTTACTGAACTGAAAACTGATCTGATCTGTGACTCAATAGCGTGATACAATCTGAACTGTGAGTTTTGTGATCTGTTGCAGCCCTAATTCAAAGTGACTTTACTTCTTTTACTAATGACTCTCTTGTCTCTGTTCAGAGCCTGATGATGTCAGGTTGGTGGGAGGAGCCAGCAGCTGTGCTGGTGAACTGGAGATGAAACAACATGGAGTCTGGAGACCAGTGTATGACTGGAGCTCTGAGTGGACCCTGAAGTCAGCAGCTGTAGTGTGCAGAGAGCTGGACTGTGGCTCTGCTGTTTCCACAGAAAGGAGAAAGGCTTCCTCAGAAAGAGATGTATGGAGGATCACATATTACTGTCTTCAGTCTGGATCTACACTGAGGGAGTGTTTAGACACACAGTCTTACTCTTCCTCTCTCAGCCTGCAGATCAACTGCTCAGGTAAAACCATCAATGACATCAACTATGACAGTAATGTTCACAGTCTCTTGCTTCCTCTGTCACAGTGACAGTCAGTGGTTTACATTGGACTGAACTGTACAGTTATGCAGGACAATGGCCTCCTACAGGAAGAGAAGTGTGTGAACATGCATGTAAATAGAGTGCCACAGGGATGATGTATTTTTGTAGATTTACCCTGGAAGTACCTTTTGAAGTGTTTTATGAAAACTGCTTAAAACATTAATTTGTGCTTCAAAAGTCATAAAAGTGGTCCTCGTTTGTGAAGATCATCTTGCTGAACACAAACGTTGCTGTTTCATAAACCTTTGTGAACCACAGACCTGATTTCAGGCATAGAGACACTGCATGAAATAGGCCACGCCCATCACGGGGGAAATCGGTCCGTTCACTCTCATTCACCAGCGTCATTTTCCTTGAATTAAACATAGCTAAAAGCTGTTGTGTGGTGGGCTGCGCAGACAACAAATGTAAAAAATCGCCAATTAAAGTTTTTTTGTACTCCCGAGCAAAACAAGGAAGCCATTAAGAATTGGCGAGAAGAAAATGTGGATTTAGCTGTCAAGGAAGTAAGTTGGAGTGTTCATCTTCCGTATATACGATCTTTGTGTGCAACTACGTGACATACTGTAGGAGAACGCCAGCGCGTCTGATGCCATCTGTCTGACGTTACACTAGCGTTATTTTCATAAATTTAAACATGCCTAAAAGCTCATGTCATAGTATTTCACTTCAGGCCACGGTGTGGGATCGTTTATCCAGCGTTGTTTGGGCAATGAAAAGGGACACTGCTCCAGGCCAACTGAGTTCATTTTCTCGATGTACCTTTCCCTCTCTGTTGGAGGAAGTGTACTGAAATAATCTTTTGACATTATCTAAAAAGAAAACTGTCCAAATCCCTGTAAAACCCTGCAAAACTATTTCTATCTGACGAGAGTTCCTCCGTTCGCCCTGGTTAGCCGCGGTTTGTTTTACTAGCTGCTGTCCTCAGGCAGTGCTTCCTTGTGTTTTCCCCCGTCTTGGGCGTGGCTTCTGAATGATGACGCGTTTTGCAGTGTCTCTATTGAACCTAAATTCCAATACAAAAATCCCATTGTCTTTTACACGTTAGTGTTACTTCTGGACTCCTTCCTGCAGCAGGCTACTCTGTGTCTGTTCTGTTTGTATATTCTACACTACGTCTATGTACAGAGATCAGCACGCTGCAGATAGTCAGTGCAGGAATAATAATCATAATTGTCTGGATCGATATAGCGCCTTTCTAGATATCAAAGTGTTTCACATATCAGGGGAGGAGGAGTCAACTCATCCACCACCGATGTGTAGCACCTGGGTGATGCACGACATGACAGATGATTGACAGCCTCTGTGTCTCTCTCTCTTTCTGCCTCCTGTCTCTCTCTCTCTCTTTCTCTCTCTCTCTCTCTCTCTCTCTCTCTCTCTCTCTCTCTCTCCAGACTCTGTGAGGCTGGTGAATGGTACTAGTCTGTGCTCAGGCAGACTGGAGGTGAACTCTAACCAGTCATGGTCCTCAGTATGTGAAGCTGACTTTGACCAGCAAGATGCAGAGGTGGTCTGTAGGGAGCTTGGCTGTGGGGCTCCTTCAGTCCTCCAGGGGGCGCTCTATGGAGACAGGGAGACTCCAATGTGGACCAAAGAGTTCCAGTGTGAAGGCAGTGAGTCTGTTCTCCTGGACTGTGGAAGCTCAGGCTCAGCTAGAAACACCTGCTCACCTGGCAAAGCTGTTGGACTCACCTGCTCAGGTAGGAGAGGAGCTGTGTGTGTGTGTGTGTGTGTGTGTGTGTGTGTGTGTGTGTGCGTGTGCGTGTGCGTGTGCGTGTGCGTGTGCGTGTGCGTGCGCGTGCGCGTGTGCGTGTAATGCAGACTGTATGAAGAGTTTTAAAAAAGTGGTTTCAGTTTTGACCAATAAAAACACTCTAATTGAGTTTTTTTCTTCCAACTCTGTTTTTTGAGTAAATAATGATTATGTTTATTTAATTTCATATTCTTGTTTCATTTGTGTACCACCATGCTGACCACATGCATGCACTGTTTTTATATTTGAATGTTTTTTCAACGTAGATAAAAGAGCCAAAGTATCACATTTTTAATTATTATTTTTTACTGAACTGAAAACTGATCTGATCTGTGACTCAATAGCGTGATACAATCTGAACTGTGAGTTTTGTGATCTGTTGCAGCCCTAATTCAAAGTGACTTTACTTCTTTTACTAATGACTCTCTTGTCTCTGTTCAGAGCCTGATGATGTCAGGTTGGTGGGAGGAGCCAGCAGCTGTGCTGGTGAACTGGAGATGAAACAACATGGAGTCTGGAGACCAGTGTATGACTGGAGCTCTGAGTGGACCCTGAAGTCAGCAGCTGTAGTGTGCAGAGAGCTGGACTGTGGCTCTGCTGTTTCCACAGAAAGGAGAAAGGCTCCCTCAGAAAGAGATGTATGGTGGATCAGACCTGGCTGTCTTCAGCCTGGATCTACATTGAGGGAGTGTTTAGACACACAGTCTTACTCTTCCTCTCTCAGCCTGCAGATCAACTGCTCAGGTAAAACCATCAATGACATCAACTATGACAGTAATGTTCACAGTCTCTTGCTTCCTCTGTCACAGTGACAGTCAGTGGTTTACATTGGACTGAACTGTACAGTTATGCAGGACAATGGCCTCCTACAGGAAGAGAAGTGTGTGAACATGCATGTAAATAGAGTGCCACAGGGATGATGTATTTTTGTAGATTTACCCTGGAAGTGCCTTTTGAAGTGTTTTATGAAAACTGCTTAAAACATTAATTTGTGCTTCAAAAGTCATAAAAGTGGTCCTCGTTTGTGAAGATCATCTTGCTGAACACAAACGTTGCTGTTTCATAAACCTTTGTGAACCACAGACCTGATTTCAGGCATAGAGACACTGCATGAAATAGGCCACGCCCATCACGGGGGAAATCGGTCCGTTCACTCTCATTCACCAGCGTCATTTTCCTTGAATTAAACATAGCTAAAAGCTGTTGTGTGGTGGGCTGCGCAGACAACAAATGTAAAAAATCGCCAATTAAAGTTTTTTTGTACTCCCGAGCAAAACTAGGAAGCCATTGAGAATTGGCGAGAAGAAAATGTGGATTTAGCTGTCAAGGAAGTAAGTTGGAGTGTTCATCTTCCGTATATACGATCTTTGTGTGCAACTACGTGACATACTGTAGGAGAACGCCAGCGCGTCTGATGCCATCTGTCTGACGTTACACCAGCGTTATTTTCATAAATTTAAACATGCCTAAAAGCTCATGTCATAATATTTCACTTCAGGCCACGGTGTGGGATCGTTTATCCAGCGTTGTTTGGGCAATGAAAAGGGACACTGCTCCAGGCCAACTGAGTTCATTTTCTCGATGTACCATTCCCTCTCTGTTGGAGGAAGTGTACTGAAATAATCTTTTGACATTATCTAAAAAGAAAACTGTCCAAATCCCTGTAAAACCCTGCAAAACTATTTCTATCTGACGAGAGTTCCTCCGTTCGCCCTGGTTAGCCGCGGTTTGTTTTGCTAGCTGCTGTCCTCAGGCAGTGCTTCCTTGTGTTTTCCCCCGTCTTGGGCGTGGCTTCTGAATGATGACGCGTTTTGCAGTGTCTCTATTGAACCTAAATTCCAATACAAAAATCCCATTGTCTTTTACACGTTAGTGTTACTTCTGGACTCCTTCCTGCAGCAGGCTACTCTGTGTCTGTTCTGTTTGTATATTCTACACTACGTCTATGTACAGAGATCAGCACGCTGCAGATAGTCAGTGCAGGAATAATAAATATAATTGTCTGGATCTATATAGCGCCTTTCTAGATATCAAAGTGTTTCACATATCAGGGGAGGAGGAGTCAACTCATCCACCACCGATGTGTAGCACCTGGGTGATGCACGACATGACAGATGATTGACAGCCTCTGTGTCTCTCTCTCTTTCTGCCTCCTGTCTCTCTCTCTCTCTTTCTCTCTCTCTCTCTCTCTCTCTCTCTCTCTCTCTCTCTCTCTCCAGACTCTGTGAAGCTGGTGAATGGTACTAGTCTGTGCTCAGGCAGACTGGAGGTGAAGTCTAACCAGTCATGGTCCTCAGTGTGTGAAGCTGACTTTGACCAGCAGGATGCAGAGGTGGTCTGTAGGGAGCTTGACTGTGGGGCTCCTTCAGTCCTCCAGGGGGCGCTCTATGGAGACAGGGAGACTCCAATGTGGACCAAAGAGTTCCAGTGTGAAGGCAGTGAGTCTGTTCTCCTGGACTGTGGAAGCTCAGGCTCAGCTAGAAACATCTGCTCACCTGGCAAAGCTGTTGGACTCACCTGCTCAGGTAGGAGAGGAGCTGCAGCTTGGATTTAGATTCAGTGCTGTTCTATTCAAAGTAATGGTGCAACGGACCATACAACCTAAGAGATTTCATCCACTATTCATTTTTCCATAGACGTTTAGAAAAATCCTTACAAAAGGAGTTTTACTAGTCAAACCATTCAGCTATTTAGAATCAGGAGAGAGCAGAGAACATGTCACAAAGAAGAAGAGAAAAAGGATGGTGGGGAGGATGTGCATTTCTTTAGTCTGCTTCTCCTTCATGGTGAAATGTTCTATGGTCTCTCACCATCCTAAATCTATGGATTGTAAATGGACTGCATTTATATAGGGCTTTTATCCAAAGAGCTTTACAATGTGCCTACATTCACCCATTCACACACCGAGGGCGGCCAGCTGCCATGGCGAGAGCAATTTGGGGTTCAGTGTCTTGCCCAAGGACACTTCGACATGCGGACTGGAGGAGCCGGGGATCGAACCACCGACCTTCAGGTTGGTGGACGACACGCTCTACCTCCTGAGCCACAGCTGCCCCTATCTAGCTGAATTGTTTGGTTTGACCAAGTAAAACTCTTTTTATAAAGATGTTATGAAACGTCTATTAAAAAATGAATGGTGGCTGGAATCCCTAGGTCGTATGCAGAACCCAGAAGAGGGTGTGACTTTGGCACTTTATAGATCACATCATTGTGATGTTTACTGGCAACTTAGGGCCTGTGTCCACCTAGCGTCTTTTTCCGACTGTTAAACGGTGGGAGTGCGCTGGGGAGCGCTGATCCCAGCGCACAATATACAAGGAAGCAGTGTGAAACTAACGTTAGTTCAGTGCGGTAGTAGCTTGATAGCTGACAGCTAGCAAGCTAACAACACAGGTAGGCTACATTATTAAAAGCAGTAAGCAGAACACTCACCAGAAATATTAAGTGTTTAGCCAATCTGCTCCCACAATTGATCCTTTCTGTCTCTTTTGCGATAGTTTCTCCATATGATTAGTTGCCAGAAATGGAGCACCCGACACCAGCGTCTTTCTGAAAAGTTAAATTATTCTCAGCTGGAAGCCGGCGCACAAAAACGGCAGAGCGCTCTGAAAATATACGCTGGGTGCAGCGCACTTTGTCTAGACGTCCGTGTGCGCTCGCATACGCTCTCCCCCCATTGGAAACAACTGAAAAAAGACGCTGGACCTGAGGAAAAGACGCTAGGTGGACACAGGCCCTTAGGGAGATCTGCTGCTTTCCTTTCATGCAGCTCTGCTTGGAGCAGCTCCAGTCTCTCTGCCTGTCTGTCTTCAGTCTTGATTTGCTATGACTCGTGATGTGTAACCAATCAGATAGAGCTGTGGGCGGGACATTGAGTGAGGCTACAGAGTGGTGACTACAGACAGACAGAGAGAGGCGGCTGCATCAGAGCCAAAGTAGCAAATAATTTGATATGAACACAAGTGAAAAAGGAGATCTGGAGCTCAAAGTTAGGTAATTGAATAGGTGCAAACAAAGAAAGAGTGATGTTTTCACACAAAGGTGTCTTCTTCAGAGTCAAACAGGGTGTGGTGAAAATGACTGCTTTAAATAGGGCTCAACAGTGCAATGCAATGACACGTCACTATGAGCAGGACAACCATGGCTCTGTGGCTTCTCTTCAATTCTGGGCAGGGCCGTAGCTAGAGGGAGGAAAGTGTGGATGATTCCAAGGGCCCTTGACTGACAGGGGCCCTAAAAAAATGAACCGTAGGGAAGTTTTTGCAGTATGCATCCAGAGACTTACGCACATCCACTGGTTGGTGCTGAGCTCAACTGTACTAAACAGGAAAATAAACGAAAAAAAAAAAAAAAGAGGCTCGCAACACAAGTTTTAGATAGCTCCCGTGGCGGACATTTATTCCAACAAACAGTTTCGGCTCAATTCGGGCCTTCGTCAGTGCCCGAATTGAGCCGAAACTGTTTGTTGGAATAAATGTCCGCCACGGGAGCTATCTAAAACTTGTGTTGCGAGCCTCTTTTTTTTTTTCGTTTAAGTTTTTGCAGTATGACATTACAATAGTCTCTAAGCTGAGCTGAATATTAATATAAAATGAGATATTCCTCTAAATTGGGCTTCAAATGGCCAAAGTCTTCCGCCCCCGCCCTTCGGACGGCAGCATCCGTGGGCCCCGATGTGATATCCTTTCATGGGGCCCAAAATCCCTGGCTACGGCCCTGATTCTGGGGCATATAAAAAAATCCCACCTCCACCAAGAGGGGGTGCTATTGTTACTAAACCTACTACAACCATATAGAAGCATTTTGGATCTCCACCTTGAACACTGTTGAGCCCTTTGGACTTAATGAAGACAACAGTCTATCCTGTTTGCTGTGATGCTTCTGTGCTCTCCCTGCTGTTGTGTTACTTTACTGTCTTTTCTACATGTATTACTTTGATTATGTTTTGCACTCTTCTATTCTTGGAGGAGGCTATATGTGGTAACCTTTCATTGGCTGTGTGTTGATGATGTCATAACCATGCCCCGCCAATGAGAGACTTGCTTTATTCTGTGGTGGGAGTATTTAAAGCAGTCATTTTCACCACACTCTGTTTAACTCTGAAGAAGACACCTTTGTGTGGAAACATCACTCTTTCTTTGTTTGTTTGCACCTATTGAATTGCCTAACTTTGACCGTGTGCTCCAGATCTGCTTTTTCACTTGTGTGAACTCAGTCCCCCTGTCTGAGAGGCACCTGTCTGAGAGGCACCTGTCTGAGAGACACCTGTCTGAGAGGCACCTGTCTGAGAGACACCTGTCTGAGAGGCACCTGTCTGAGAGGCACCTGTCTGAGAGACACCTGTCTGAGAGCCACCTGTCTGAGAGCCACCTGTCTGAGAGGCACCTGTCTGAGAGGCACCTGTCTGAGAGGCACCTGTCTGTGAGGCACCTGTCTGTGAGAGGCACCTGTCTGAGAGGCACCTGTCTGAGAGACACCTGTCTGAGAGGCACCTGTCTGTGAGAGGCACCTGTCTGAGAGGCACCTGTCTGAGAGGCACCTGTCTGAGAGGCACCTGTCTGTGAGAGGCACCTGTCTGAGAGGCACCTGTCTGTGAGAGGCACCTGTCTGAGAGGCACCTGTCTGATAGGCACCTGTCTGTGAGAGGCACCTGTCTGAGAGGCACCTGTCTGTGAGAGGCACCTGTCTGAGAGGCACCTGTCTGAGAGACACCTGTCTGAGAGACACCTGTCTGAGAGACACCTGTCTGTGAGACACCTGTCTGAGAGGCACCTGTCTGAGAGGCACCTGTCTGAGAGGCACCTGTCTGTGAGAGGCACCTGTCTGAGAGGCACCTGTCTGAGAGACACCTGTCTGAGAGACACCTGTCTGAGAGGCACCTGTCTGAGAGACACCTGTCTG
>NC_139640.1:2297141-2307141 GCF_964638095.1 Poromitra crassiceps
TGCCTGAGAGGCACCTGTCTGAGAGGCACCTGTCTGAGAGGCACCTGTCTGTCTGAGAGGCACCTGTCTGAGAGGCACCTGTCTGAGAGGCACCTGTCTGTGAGAGGCACCTGTCTGTCTGAGAGGCACCTGTCTGAGAGACACCTGTCTGAGAGGCACCTGTCTGAGAGGCACCTGTCTGAGAGACACCTGTCTGAGAGGCACCTGTCTGAGAGGCACCTGTCTGAGAGACACCTGTCTGAGAGGCACCTGTCTGAGAGACACCGGTCTGGCGTGATTTGTCGGCTGAAGCGCAGAGATTGTCTCTGAATGTTATATTAATGTTACTCTTATTCTATAAAGAAATACTGATTTATGTGAAAAAATCATTCAGAAGAAAAATCATGTATGTAATGCTGTGTGCGTTTGTGTGTGTGTGTGCAGTGGCGTGCCTGACCAAGTTGGTGCCCTAGGCAAGATTTTTGCTGATTAGAGCTGGGAAGCACAAACTGTTTTTTAATGCATCTTGTTGGTGGTATAAACACAAGACAGCCAAATCCAACAATTTCGAAAATCCCATTTCTTGCCACTAGGGGGTGCTGCAGCACCCTCAGCACCCACCTTCCAGCTCCCTTCCCCCACTCTGGGAAAAAGCTCCGAGCAGGTAGAAGGGGGCGCAGCCGCGCAGGGGGTGGGGTGGTATGGATTAGGGACCATGGTGAAAGTGCTGCAGCTCAGGCAGCCAGAAAGGCAGAATTAGAAAAATGATTTCACTATTATTTAAAGACTTAAGACGTTGTGCTGCTTATTTTTTGTCTACTATTGTAAAATAATAGTAGGCCTATTATCATGAAAAAGTATTTGTAAAAAAAAAAAAAAAAATTACCCTCTCTGGCGCCCCTAACGGCTCAAGCGCCCTTAGCATTTGCCTAGTTCGCCTAATGGATGCCACGCCACTGTGTGTGTGTGTGTGTGTGTGTGTGTGTATGTGTACGTGTAGGTGTGTGTGTGTGTGTGTGTGTGTGTGTGTAAGTGTACATGTAGGTGTGTGTGTGTGTGTGTGTGTGTGTGTGTGTGTGTGTGTGTAGGTGTACGTGTGTGTGTGTGTGTGTTTGTTTGTGTGTGTGTGTGTGTGTGTGTGTGTGTGTGTGTGTGCATGTGTGTGTACTTGTGTACGTGTACTGTAGGTGTGTCTGTGTGTGTGTGTGTGTGTGTGTGTGTGTGTGTGTGCGCGCGCGTGCATGTGTGTGTGTGTTTCTCAGTGAGAACAATGTTTATGGTTGAATGAGCTTATTGTGAGACATGTATGAAGTGTGTTGGTGGTTTGAGTGAGTGTTGGAGGTGAGATGATGAAGATGCATGTTGGTATTGCAGACTAAAAAGTGGCTTCAGTTTTTACTGATAAAAACACTCTAATGGAGTTTATTTCTTCCAACTCTGTTTTCATACCTCCGCCGGCGATAGCCAGGCCGGAGTAGCCTCGGCCGGAGGCATTATGGATCCGGGTTGTCCGTCCGTCCGTCCGTCCGTACGATGTTTGTTAACGCGATATCTGAGGAACGCCTTGATGGAATTTCATCAAATTTCCCTCAAACATCGACTTAGACTCAAGGATCAAGTTCAAGTTCAAGTTCAAGTTCAAGTTTATTAGTGTCCCAAAGGGCAAATTGAGTTGCAGCATATAGACATACAAATAACAACACTGACAAGAAACAACACAAGTAGCATGTTAAACCTGTTACATGCATGGAATAAATAAAAGGCTAAATAAAACATCAAGGACCTTGTTTGTGGCACACAATGACCGATAATGTGCAAGGTAGCATTAAAGTGCACAGCGATCGGTAAAGTGCACAGCGATCGGTAAAGTGCACAGCGATCCGTAAAGTGCACAGCGATCCGTAAAGTGCACAGCGATCAGTAAAGTGCAGACACGCAGCGACCGGTAAAGTGAGGTAGTAGAATAAAGTGCACAAATGGCCAGTAAAGTGCACAAGATAATGAAAGGTAAATCAATTGTTAAAAACAATAAAAGCAATAAAACAATAGAAACCATAAAATCAATATAAACAATAAAACAATACAAACAGCGGCGGAGGCTGAAAGTAAAAAATGATAATAAAACACTAAACCATCATTGCCTTCCCTCAGCAGCGTTCAATGCTCGAATGGAGACAGGGACAAAGGAGAACTTGTGCCTATTTTTTGTGGCCCGTGGGGCACACAGTCGGCGACCAGAAGGAAGGAGCCTGTACTCCGAGCTTAGAGGGTGGGCTGCGTCTGAACGGATGGCCAAAGCCTTCTTAAGTACCTGTCTGTTAAAGACATGGTCGAGGCTGTCCAGATGGATACCGGCTACTTTAGAGGCCACCTTCACAATTTTTCTGAGGGAATTCTTATCCTTAATACACAGGTTACCATACCAACAGGCAATGGAGAAGGAAATTACTGACTCAATATAGGCACTATAAAACAGTTTCATCAGAGTCTTATCAATTTGGAACTTTGCAAGTTTCCTCAGGCAGTGTAGACGTTGCTGACCTTTTTTACACAACATGTCAGAGTTCAGGTCGAATTTGAGCTTGTCGTCAATTATCGTGCCTAGATATTTATACCTGGTGACAAGATCCACATTCTGACCATTAAAAACACTGTTCTGAGGTGTAGGAGGGGAACGTCTGTAATCAATGCAGATTTCTTTTGTTTTCGAGACATTGATCTGCAAGAACGCATCATTACACCAGGACAGGAAATCATCGATAACCTGCCCGTGGCCGTCCTCATCATCCTTAAAGGACGGTTTTTCCGTGGGGAATATGAATATATATTAAATCTCACGCCCCTAAGGTTTTCGAATCCGTTGAAATTTTTGAAATTGCTTCTTCACAGCCAAAGATATCAACAGATATCCACTCTGTGTGGGGGGGGGGCTGGTGGGGGGGAGGTGCGGGTGCGGGGACTTGAAATCCTACATTTCCCACAATGCACTGGGCTCGCGTGGCCTTCGTTTCCATGCCCACCACCCCTCAGGCATTTGGCTGATATCAAACTCCAGTAGGTGGCGGTAATGCACATATATGTTTGCCAACCGCCATAAAACTCAAAGAAGAAGAAGAAGAAGGCTTCGACAATAATACACTATGAGAAGAAGAAAAAATCGAAAATAAAATTGCCTCCAAATTGCACCAAATTTAAACCGAAGTATATATGTCGGGAGATGTCTTCATAAAAAAAAATTCATGCATTTTAAGGCATTTTTGTAGGAGTTACGCGCATCTGATGTTGTAACTATTTTCTGTAATAATGTGTAAAAACGGGTACATTGCTCAGCGTTGATTTCGTTACTTCAACGCACCTACTACTAGATGTAAAATTTGACGAGCTTTCCAATGCCGCCAGTCCCGTGTCTGTTAGTGCTTCCGTTCCCGAGATATGGTCTCTTTGCAAGGAGCTATGGAAAGCTAACCTAGCTACAGCAGGCTAGGTGGTGGAAAAAGATGGCTACCTTTTGCTTTTGTTCAAGACATCTGAAGGGGCGTGGAGGACCTCTAGAGGCGGGACCATGGCTCACAACAATTGTAGTTCATAGGTCCTCGACTTCCGCAAGGCTGGCCCTGTCGCTCTGACGCGTTTTGCGTCAGAGCGACATGGAAATAATGTGAGAGATGCTTGAAATCTCTGGCTGTAAACAACCAATTTCAAAAATTTCAACGGATTCGAAAACCTTAGGGGCGTGAGATTTAATATATATTCATATTCCCCACGGAAAAGCCGTCCTTTAAAGGACGGCTTTTCCGTGGGGAAGCCTTTTGCTTTTGTTCAAGACATCTGAAGGGGCGTGGAGGACCTCTAGAGGTGGGACCATGGCTCACAACAATTGTAGTTTATAGACCAGAACAGCACATCCGGGTAATTTGCAAAACTTGAAGGCTGCGCCCCTTTTTAGGGGATAACACAAGCCACTCGCGTTGACTTCAATGTAAAATAGCAGTACCCAAAACATCTATAGAAAAATAACAGAATTCATTTCCTTTATAAATGACCCAAAGACACCATGACAATATATTTCAACTCGGCCGGCCATAGAATGCGCAAGATACATCGACACGAGGTACTTGCCTTATATGAACGCTGTATCCAGTTTCCACCAGGTTACATGCATCGTCCACATTGACGGTGTCACGCCTACCCTATCGCAGACCAGTTTTTTGTTTTTTTTATTGTTAGTGAAACTATAACAACACAGCAACTCTTCGGCATATCTCTATCAAATTAAACCGTTTTAAATAGTTTGTTTGAAGTGGTTTTGGCTTCTTGTACCGTCGTTTACTATGGTGGGTTTCCCCTAAAAAGGGCCGCGGCCTTGGAGCTGGGCGCTTGAAGACGCGACGCAGTTCTGGTCTATAGGTCCTCGACTTCCGCAAGGCTGGCCCTGTCGCTCTGACGCGTTTTGCGTCAGAGCGACATGGAAATAATGTGAGAGATGCTTGATATCTCTGGCTGTAAACAACCAATTTCAAAAATTTCAACGGATTCGAAAACCTTAGGGGCGTGAGATTTAATATATATTCATATTCCCCATGGAAAAGCCATCCTTTAAGTTTGCTAAGCAGAATGCTGTGGCTTACTGTATCAAATGCCTTCTGCAGGTCGAGCAGTACTAGCCCACACAGTTTTCCTGAATCTGTTTCCTTCCTGATACTGTCAGTCAGGTATAAAAGACAGGTGTCAGTGGAGCTGGACTTTCTGAAGCCGGACTGCAACTTATAGTGTAGGTCATGGTTCCCTACATAGGTCTGGACTTGTTCTTGGACTATCTTCTCTAAGATCTTGGATAGGATGCTTAGAATGGACACAGGTCTATTATATTTTTGCTGCCTTTTTTATATATGGGGATGACTTTTGCATTTTTAAACTCGGTGGGGACCTTGCCTTGCACTAGTGAAAGGTTTATGATGTGGGTAACTAAAGGGGCTATTACTTCAGCAGCATCCCTCAGGAACCTAGCACTGATACGTCTTCTCCTGTGGCTTTCTTGATCTTGAGGTTACTTAGCATTTTAGCCACTTTGTCAACTGACACCTTGCTTAGGGAGAATGAGTCAGCCTGTACTCCTCGCTGACTGTAGTAGCTGGACACAAAGCTCTCACCAAATGTATCTGACTTAGCAGGTAAGTTGGATACAAGCTTACTAGCTACAGAGGTAAAGAAGTCATTGAAGATGGTGGCTACGCTCATTTTGTCAAATTCCATCCCTTTTTCTGTGGCCAGGGCCAATGTTGGATTCCATAGACCTGCTATTGGGACCACCCCCACAGCCTAGCTCTTTGAGGGTTTTCCATAGTTTAGGTGGGTCATTGCTGTTCTCTTTTATGGTATCTGCAAAGTAATCTCTCTTAGCTATACAGATCTTTTCCTGTGTTTGGTTCCTTAATTTCTTAAAACCTTCAAAGTCATCTGTGTTTCCTGAACTATTGAACTTAGCTAGGGCAGCATCCCTCAGTTTTATGCTATCTGCTATGTTATGGTCGAACCACGGGTTAGTTCTCTGTTTCACTCTGAATTGTCTGAGAGGGGCTACAAAGTCAATAACTCTTAGAAACTTGGATTTAAGTATGTCCCAGGCCCGATCTACCTCTTGGGCATCAATGACCTGTGACCAGTTCTCCTGCTCTAGCTGGGCTCTCAGAATGTCCCCTGAGTAGTTCTTTAGGGATCTGGCATAAATAGTTTTATGACCAGTGAAGACTTTTCTCTTTACCCTCCTGGTACAATAGATGAGATAGTGCTCACTGAGACCGTACTTTATCACTCCGCTCTGGGGGATCTTCTCATGGTCAGATGCTAAAATCAAGTCTACGGTGGTCTTAGATACATCAGTTACCCGTGTGTGCTCTGTGATCAATTGCTTCAGATTAAACTGTTTACAGAAATTAGTATAAGCCTTGTAGGTCGGAACAGAGGGTTTAGTGACATCCGTGTTAAAATCACCAATTAAAATACATTCTCTCACATCCCCCCCCCCCCCCCCCCATGTAGACAGAACATCCTCAAGTCTCTCATAGAAAGAGTTTTTTTTATTTTATTTATTTTTTTATACATTTTTCATTTTCAAACAACATATGAACAAAACAAACAGCTCAGACACATGAAAGGGAAAAAGACAAAAAACATACATACATACATACATACATACATACATACCAAGAAAATAGTTATTGCTTATACAGCAGAAAAGGATACATTAAAGTAAACAAAAGTTTAAATCCAAAAAACAAAAACAAAAAAAACTAAACAAAAACAATACAAAACCATTTCCTCAGCCTATGTCCATTTGGCTCCAACCCTCACCCCGACTCAAAGTTTCCCACCCACGTTCGTAAATTAAATTCTGTTTTTTATTTCTATTAATATCCCTTTCAAGAATCCACTGACATTTTTGAAATGTTTTAAAACGTTTAATATCTAGTTGGTATATTTTCGTAGCTTTAAATATATGTTTTCCCCATCATAATTACAATATTATTCAGGTCTTTTCCTTCTTCATCATCCCTTAAATCCCCAAACATTATAGTCAGAGGACAGCTATAGAAATGTGTGCTGTAAACAGAAATCCATTCTTCAATTTTAATCCAAAATAATGCAACTTCCGGACAATAAATGCACATCACTCTCCTCTTCCTCCTCACAGAACCTACACAAGTCACACTGTTGGATTCTCCATTTTTTAAGCATCTTTTTCGTAGGCAAGTACCTATAGATTAATTTTAATGGTAAAATTCTAATGGATATATCAAAGGTAGTTGTGTAAATACAAGAAAAAGCTTTGTCCCATGGGATACACATGTCCAACATATTCTCCCATTTTGACTGAATGGCTACTGGTGCTGCACATATTTTTTTAAGATACATATGAAACTGATACATTTTTTTATTTATTTTTTTCTTATTTATCCATGTTGTATCCTTTATGTCAGGGCAGCATACCATTTGTTTTGTATTTAATAGTAGCTTCCTTTTCCAGGTCTGAGGTATAGCTGCAAAAAGTTGATTATATGTAAAGGAGTCACAAGCATTACCATATACTACTGTGAACTCGTCATACAACATGATTTCACCCCCACTATTCAAAAGATCATTCAAAAATAATATTCCTTTTTCAAACATTGATAAACATAGGTGTATCCTTAAGTAAAATATTTCTATTGTACCATAACAATTGGCTTTGAATTTCACAACATGATTCAGGTTGATGATATTGTTATTGAAGCCAGCTGACCATGACCTCTTCTAAAAAGCCTGATAGATATGGAAAATACTTTCTCTTTAATAAAGTGAACTGAAAAGGAGTTAGCTGAAAATAAGGATACAGTTTTTTTTTGAAAAGTGAATGAAATGATATCAACAATCTTGCTGAGAACCACTGTGGATTTAAAACAAATTTAGGTATAAGAGATGCTTTCAGTGCAAAGTTGAGAGCTCTAAGACTCAACAGCTTGAGCCCACCATGCTCGTAATCATTATATAGACAAGCCCTTTTAATTTTGTCTGGTTTTCCACCCCATAAAAATTTAAATAAATGTTGTTCATATTTTTTAAACAGCTCTTCTCCTGGTGAAGGTAATGACATAAGAATATAAACAAACTGAGGAATAACTAAAGTATTTATCACCGTTATTTTTCCATATAAAGTTAAATTTGCCATTCTCCAAGCCTGTAGTTTTCTATCAGCTTTATGAAGCTTCCTTTCAAAGTTTTCCTTTGTAATATGTTCTATGTTCTTAGGGATATGTATACCTAGAACATCCACTGGACCATCTGGCCATTTTAATGGCAGATTACAACACAGCTCAAAGTTTGTACCCTTCAAAGATCCAATTCTTAAGACAGTACATTTTTCATAATTAGGTTTCAAACCAGAAATAGCTGAAAATGCATTTAACTCATCAACCACTGCAGTGAAGGAAGAAACATTTGGTTGGATTTGAAAATTGACATCATCAGCATACATTGAGATTTTTGATTCCAGATTATTTATTTTCAGACCTTCTATTTTCTTATTCATTCTTACTTTCAGAGCTAACATTTCTATTGATAAAATAAATAAATATGCAGAGAGCGGACATCCCTGCTTCAGACCTCTGTGGAGATGAATTGTTTTAGAAAAAAACCCATTATTTATAATTTTACACCTTGGATTGGCATACATTACTTTAATCCAATTGATAAAAGAATGACCAAAATTAAAATTTTCTAGACATTTATAAATAAAATCTAAATGTACTTTATCAAATGCTTTCTCAAAATCAACGAAAAAAATTAATGCAGGGGTGTTCACTTGACCATAATATTCAATTATTTCAGTTACTTGTCTAATATTATCACTGATTGATCTACCTTGCAAAAAACCACACTGATCTGGATGGATAATCTTTGGTAATACTTTCTTTAACCTGTTTGCAAGGCATTTAGCCAATATTTTTGCATCATTACATTGCAAAGTAATCGGCCTCCAATTCTGTAATATAGTTGGATCCTTGTATTTATAGAAAGAGTTAGAGTGAGGTGGTCTGTAGCAAACTCCAACCAAAATGGGCTTGGAGTGGGGCAGGTAAATGTCAAGGAATAGGGCTTCAATTTCATCCGTTGAGTCAGATCTGAGCGCATAGTTAATGTCTGAGCGAATGTAGGCACAGACTCCGCCCCCATTCCTGTTTCTGTCTTTCCTCACAAGAGAATAATTGCTTATACTAATTACCGAGCTATCAATGGAATTATCAAGGAAAGTTTCAGAGCAACAAAATATAGTCGGATTTGACGTGGCGACAAGATTGCGGATTTCATCAATGTGCTTGGGTAAGCTTCTCACATTGAGGTGGACTAAGTGCAAACCTTTTTCCGCGGTTGCATTAGAAAGTTTGAGAAACACGTCGGTGGATGGGCTGCTGCTGCTGCCGCTGGAGCCTGGCCTGGTGGTGGTGGAAGTGCCACCGCCGCCGCAGAAGTATGACCTGGCCCTGGTGATGGATGGGCTGCCGGTGCGGCTGCTGCCGGTGCTGCTGCCGGTGCGGCTGCTGCGGGAGCGGGTGGTGGATAGTAAGTCTGCTGTTTTAATTTCGATAATGCTTGAGTGACATAATGTTTCAGTTTGTGGGCATTGTTGCTGTTGGCAATTAAATAATCTAACATTCTCTTTCTCGAGACAATATGTCTGGATTTTGATAAGCCACGGTAGCGTGTGTGAGAGGTGGAGAGAGAGACAGAGAGAAAGCTGCGGTGGTTGTCTTTATAGGCAACACAGTCTAGCAACGTTTTGGACCAACGAGTTCAGCAGCACGGCAGCATGCACAGAGAGGGAGAGAGAGATGTGTCGTCATATCGTGATATTGATGTCGGGCCTCGCAACGGGCTCGGGCCAATTAATTTCATGACTCATCCGGGCCGGGTCGGGCACGGGCCTGCATGTCACGGGCCAGGGAGGGCTCGGGCTGACATTTCAGGCCCGCGCAGCTCTCTAACACACACACACACACACACACACACACACACACACACACACACACACACACACACAACACACACACACACACACACACACACACACACACACACACACACACACAGACATACACACACTAACACACACACACACACACACACACACACACACACACACACACACACACACACACACACACACACACACACACTCAGTGAGAGAGAGAGAGAGAGAGAGAAAGACACAGACAGACAGAGAGAGAGAGAGAGGGACTGGGCCCAAAACTGTTAGAAACCTGAGGTCACAGACAGACAACTGAGCCTGAGACAGACAGCTGCCGGGACAAACAGTGGACTGACAGAGACATGGACAAACAGTGGACTGACAGAGACATGGACAAACAGTGGACTGACAGAGACATGGACAAACAGTGGACTGACAGAGACATGGACAAACAGTGGACTGACAGAGACATGGACAAACAGTGGACTGACAGAGACATGGACAAACATTGGACTGACA
>NC_139640.1:2312141-2339641 GCF_964638095.1 Poromitra crassiceps
GCCTGCATATCAACTGCTCAGGTAAAACCATCAATGACATCAACTATGACAGTAATGTTCACAGTCTCTTGCTTCCTCTGTCACAGTGACACTCAGTGGTTTACATTGGACTGAACTGTACAGTTATGCAGGACAATGGCCTCCTACAGGAAGATAAGTGTGTGAACATGCATGTAAATAGAGTGCCACAGGGATAATGTATTTTTGTAGCTTTACCCTGGAAGTGTGTTTTGAAGTGTTTTATGAAAACTGCGTAAAAAAATGCATTTGTGCTTCAAAAGTCATAAAAGTGGTCCTCGTTTGTGAAGATCATCTTGCTGAACACAAACGTTGCTGTTTCACAAACTTTAGTTAACCACAGACTTATTTCAGGCATTGAACCTAAATTCCAATACAAAAATCCCATTGTCTTTTACATGTTAGTGTTACTTCTGGACTCCTTCCTGCAGCAGGCTACTCTGTGTCTGTTCTGTTTGTATATTCTACAGTACGTCTATGTACAGAGATCAGCACGCTGCAGATAGTCAGTGCAGGAATAATAATCATAATTGTCTGGATTTATATAGCGCCTTTCTAGATATCAAAGTGTTTCACATATCAGGGGAGGAGGAGTCAACTCATCACCACCGATGTGTAGCACCCACCTGGGTGATGCACGACATGACAGATGATTGACAGCCTCTGTGTCTCTCTCTCTTTCTGCCTCCTTTCTCTCTCTCTCTCTCTCTCTCTCTCTCTCTCTCTCTCTCCCTCTCTCTCTCTCTCTCTCTCTCTCTCCCTCTCCCTCTCTCTCTCTCTCTCTCTCTCTCCAGACTCTGTGAGGCTGGTGAATGGTACTAGTCTGTGCTCAGGCAGACTGGAGGTGAAGTCTAACCAGTCATGGTCCTCAGTATGTGAAGCTGACTTTGACCAGCAGGATGCAGAGGTGGTCTGTAGGGAGCTTCACTGTGGGGCTCCTTCAGTCCTCCAAGGGATGCTCTATGGAGACAGGGAGACTCCAATGTGGACCAAAGAGTTCCAGTGTGAAGGCAGTGAGTCTGTTCTCCTGGACTGTGGAAGCTCAGGCTCAGCTAGAAACACCTGCTCACCTGGCAAAGCTGTTGGACTCACCTGCTCAGGTAGGAGAGGAGCTGCAGCTTGGATTTAGCTTCAGTGCTGTTCTATTCAAAGTAATGGTGCAACGGACCGTACAACCTAAGAGATTTCATCCACTATTCATTTTTCCATAGACGTTTAGAAAAATCCTTACAAAAGGAGTTTTACTGGTCAAACCATTCAGCTATTAAGAATCAGGAGAGAGCAGAGAACATGTCACAAAGAAGAAGAGAAAAAGGGCGGTTGGGAGGACGTGCATTTCTTTAGTCTGCTTCTCCTTCATGGTGAAATGTTCTATGGTCTCTCACCATCCTAAATCTATGGATTGTAAATTGACTGCATTTATATAGCGCTTTTATCCAAAGAGCTTTACAATGTGCCTACATTCACCCATTCACACACCGAGGGCGGCCAGCCATGGCACAGCCATCGGGAGCAATTTGGGGTTCAGCGTCTTGCCCAAGGACACTTCAACATGCAGACTGGAGGAGCCGGGGCTCGAACCACCGACCTTCTGGTTGGTGGACGACACGCTCTACCTCCTGAGTCACAGCCGCCCCTATCTAGCTGAATTGTTTGGTTTGACCAAGTAAAACTCTTTTTATAAAGATGTTATGAAACGTCTATTAAAAAATGAATGGTGGATGGAATCTCTAGGTCGTATGCAGAACCCAGAAGAGGGTGTGACTTTGGCACTTTATAGATCACATGATTGTGATGTTTACTGGCAACTTAGGGAGATCTGCTGCTTTCCTTTCATGCAGCTCTGCTTGGAGCAGCTCCAGTCTCTCTGTCCGTCTGTCTTCAGTCTTGATTTGCTATGACTCGTGATGTGTAACCAATCAGATCGAGCCGTGGGCGTGACATTGAGTGAGGCTACAGAGTGGTGACTACAAACAGACAGAGAGAGGCGGCTGCATCAGACCCAAAGTAGCAAATAATTTGATATGAACACAAGTGAAAAAGGAGATCTGGAGCACAAAGTTAAGCAATTGAATAGGTGCAAACAAAGAAAGAGTTACGTTTTCACACAAAGGTGTCTTCTTCAGAGTCAAACAGGGTGTGGTGAAAATGACTGCTTTAAATAGGGCTCAACAGTGCAATGCAATGTCACGTCACTATGAGCAGGCCAACCATGGCTCTGTGGCTTCTCTTCAATTCTGGGGCATAGAAAAAATCCCCCCTCCACCAAGAGGGGGTGCTATTGTTACTAAACTCCTCTGTAGAGAAGCATTTTGGATCTCCACCTTGAACACTGTTGAGCCCAGTCCCCATCACAGCCCCTCTCTTTTTGAAGCCGATGCGGAAATTGCATACTCTCAAATGGCCAGTGGGGGGGCGCAGTTTGTGTAGCACTCCCGGGAACATCCATTCAACTCTATGGGAAACGAGGCAACTTATCTCTCGGTCTATGTCTTAAATAAACACTTTCCAAATGAGTTTATGGTCTGAAAAAACAATTTCAAGTATTTTTCATGCTCTCAAGGCCTCAGTTTTTTTAATTATAGCCCCATTTTGAGGAAAATAGGCGATATACTTCGGATAATGGGGAACAGTAATACTTCCGCCCGTTAGAGGCAGCAATGTGCCGCAAGGCATCTAGTCTGCGGAAAGTACACGAATAAGAAAACCAAGCAAACAATGCTAGCAGATAGCAAGTCATACTTTAGCAAATTATCAGAAAATAGCATTACTTTATGATATTTTAACTCATTGAGTGCCAGCCACTTTTGGAGAACGGAAGCTCCCAGTGCCAGAGTTTTCAGAGCGTTTTCAGTGATTTCTCGAGGCCCACAGAATATTGTGTGATATTACTATGTAAACACCGAACACACACAAAGAACGAACTGGCTCTATTGTATCATCAGCAAAAAAAAGTTTATTGATACCATTTTCCGTTTTTTAGTTATGAGCCGGAGAAGATAGGTCGTTTTGAGCAAATACAGGCGTTTCAAATTATATGCTGAGATATTCCGCCTTTTGTGAAATGCAGCATTTCAAGCACATTCACTGAGTCTGAAGATAATATTTTCTGATGTAGTGACGTGGTGTGGTTGTGTGATGCCCTGCGTGCCCCACCCCCCTCTCCCCCCCTCCCCTCCTCAGCTGCAAACTCCTCCCCACACGTAACACACAGCCAACACGCACCCACTCTATTTTCGGAGTGCTCCGTTTGTGTGTGCCGGGCGGCTCCCAGCGCGATAGGGAAGAGCCAAACCGGACTGCTGAATGGTTTGGCGTCGGGTGCTGCTTTTCTGGTGGCTAATCGTGTGGAGAAACTATACAGACAGACAGACAGAGACAGAGGGGCTCAGTTGTGTGCGCGGATTGACTCCTGTTCGCAGCCCGACGTCAGCTGCAGACAGAGCAATCTATATGGCTCTGGCTGCAGCATGCATCGGTTTCTCTTTGATCACGGCTTTTTCCTCCTGTTTCTCAGGACCTGTCTCTAATCTGGAGAGCACTGTCGCCACCTAATGGGTTTGTAAAATAGGTTATAGACCTCCAATAGCTACAATATTTGTACAGGAGATGCAGAAGGCTTTGATCGACGTCCCACCGTCAAAAAACACATTGGACGTCGAAAGACGTCCTTGGCACTCTACGTCACTATTTAATTGGACGTCGAAAGACGTCCATGGCACTCAATGAGTTAATAATGTTAGTAGACACACGTAACTGTATAGATGGCATACATGTAACGTGACGCTCATAACATGGCGGACCATTTAACGTTATCTAACGGTATGTAAAGTAGCCTAACGTTAAATGGTCTGCCCATGTTATACAGTAAGCGTCATAAGGTTATATGTTAACGTGACATAACATCACAAGTTTTTGCAGACTTGAATGCTGTTGGTCGTTTGTTCAATTTGCTTTTCTGTATGGTATTGGACATTTAAAAATGATACACACTTGTCTTGAGGCATCCGCCAAGCTCAGCAATTTGTCATCCTTATTTTAAAACATACTTTATCAGATCGATAGAACTCAACATAGCCTAAGGTCTTGCACGAATATGTCTTCTGGTAAATTAGGCATATATAGATAATCTACGAAGCAACACTTGATACAAATAG
The DNA here is from genome assembly GCF_964638095.1 of Poromitra crassiceps. NCBI lineage: Eukaryota > Metazoa > Chordata > Actinopteri > Beryciformes > Melamphaidae > Poromitra > Poromitra crassiceps. The sequence goes on from NC_139640.1 coordinate 2,316,317, forward strand.
GTAACCATTTCACAGCAGTCCAGCCTACCATGGTGGAAAATTAACCATTCTTTAAGTTTGCATTATATCAAAATATATGTTGCATGGTGTATGTAGCCTTTGTGTATGTCGAATTGTTACAGATAACCATATTTCAATAAATATAAATCATTCGTTGATTTGAAGCAGTCGGTTGGTTCTCCATCTTCATTCTTCTTCCTGGTCATTTGGTCTAAGCTGGTTCACTCGACATCAAATATCTTTATATCACATCTTATTAACAACCTGCCTGCTCTGACCAGACAACTATAATGGGCTCGTTCTATGATATTTGCGGTACATTCGGGTACATGATTTACTTTAGTACATAGCCTACACAACAAGGTTCTTTGTTGGCAATGTTTATTGACAAAAGCACACTGGCAGATACCACCAAATGGTTCAAAGTAAATCTATCAAAAGTCTCAAATCTGTCAGCATTTGGCTTATGTGTGCAATATCTTAGGTTGAACAACTGATGATCAGCAATATTCTCACAGTAATATGCACATGGGAATAAAAACGTAGCATTCATTTTCACAAATAATTTGACCAAGGGACAATGTGCCTCTGTTGTGTTGTGCTGTTCCTGCTCCACCATGGTACTCCGGCGGCCATCCCTTGAAGAAACACCGTGTTATATTAATTACTATAACATAACGCCACCAAATTTCAGTTAAAGTAGGCTATAGCAACGGTGCTCACCCCCTTGCTCACACGTTAGCACACGATGCTAATCGAGCTAGCGTTAGCTTACAAACATGAGCATCACTCAAACAGTCCAACATAGCAGAGCACCAAGTGCACGATCAAATCCACCTCAGTTATAAAGTTTAGAGTTTGCCCAGAGATATAATAAGTATAATAGCAGTTTACCTTGTGGAGGGTTAGCAGCAGCTAGCAGGCTGGAGGCTTACACCAGGCACAATGCACCAGGATCACACCACACCATGGTCTCTTGGCCAGGCCCCGGACAAGACGGTGGTCGGCTGGCTGGACTCCTACTCGCCCATACCTTCGGACTAAAAGTTATTATATTTGTTGTCCTGGACCATTTCACCACTGCAACCAGCCAGCCAGCGAGCAAGCTAGCAAACAGAAGCGAACAACAAGATGGCAGTCAGTTGAAGCCTGTGAGACAAATTCGGAAACTCTCCCGGCAGCCGCTAGGGGCAGCCGCCCCCTCCTCCTTCTTCTTCTTCTACTAGTGTTTTAACAGCCCTCTCTCCCCGTACTTCCGTGTAGAATTAATCCATTCAACCAATCAACGATGAGCAGGAAGCGGGGATTCAAGCCTCAATTTGTTCCATCAAAACCCAATGGGTGACGTCACGCTCACTATATCCAGTTCTATTATACAATCTATGGTTGAGCCCTTTGGACTTAATGAAGACAACAGTCTATCCTGTTTGCTGTGATGCTTCTGTGCTCTCCCTGTTGTTGTGTTACTTTACTGTCTTTTCTCCATGTATTACTTTTATTATGTTTTGCACTCGTCTATTCTTGGAGGAGGCTATAGACCTTATTCGATTGACGTCACTCATGTACGGCCACGCCCACCGCCGCCATATTGTTGACATTCCGCAGCGCGATGTTTAAAAGTGACTGACAGCTGTCATAGCTTAGGAGGACGCTAGCCAGTGTTACTGACTAGCCTATTTAATGCCGTTTTTACTGTGTCAGGAGCTATTTCACAACAGCGACAGTGTGCTGTGTAATAATACACGGCTGTAGTAATAGCAGCAATAAAAGCCTGGGTGTTAGCTACTGTCCACAAACGTGAAGGGAAAGAGACTAGAGGCTAACGTTAGTAGCAAACATTGGGCTCATGCAAGCAAGCGTCAGATCATATCAAACAAACATTTAACGTTAAGGTTATTTACCTTTGCTGTCATGACAATGTTTCATGATGATGATGATGATGATGTCATTGGTGGCACAAAAGTAAAAAATGTCAGACCAATTGCCACAGATGAAATAGTTATAATGCTAGGACTCAAGGAATTTGAAAGCCTTCAGCTCCTGAGATGTGTAGCCTATGCCAATGCTGTCTGTATTCACAATGTCCGGTATGTTATACCTGGCAATATAATGAGTTATATTTACTCTAAGTCAGTTTTTTATAGGAGTCCGCACCTTCGACCAAACTTATTTTTTCATCACTTCTCTTTGACGAAGCCATAACTGTTGCTATACACTCGGCCAGACTACGTTACGTTTGCGGATTGTCATCAATATGGCGCCGTCCGGGGTTATCGAATAAGGTCTATATGTGGTAACCTTTCATTGGCTGTGTGTTGGTGGTGTCATAACCATGCCCCACCAATGAGAGACTTGCTTTATTCTGTGGTGGGAGTATTTAAAGCAGTCATTTTCACCACACTCTGTTTCACTCTGAAGAAGACACCTTTGTGTTGAAACGTCAGTATTTCTTTGTTTGCACCTATTGAATTGCCTAACTTTGACCGTGTGCTCCAGATCTGCTTTTTCACTTGTGTGAACTCAGTCCCCCTGTCTGAGAGACACCTGTCTGAGAGGCACCTGTCTGAGAGGCACCTGTCTGAGAGGCACCTGTCTGAGAGGCACCTGTCTGTCTGAGGGGCACCTGTCTGAGAGGCACCGGTCTGAGAGGCACCTGTCTGAGAGGCACCTGTCTGAGAGGCACCTGTCTGAGAGGCACCTGTCTGAGAGAGGCACTTGTGTGAGAGCCACCTGTCTGAGAGGCACCTGTCTGAGAGGCACCTGTCTGAGAGGAACCTGTATGAGAGGCACCTGTCTGTGAGAGGCACTTGTGTGAGAGCCACCTGTCTGAGAGGCACCTGTCTGAGAGGCACCTATCTGAGAGGCACTGGTCTGAGAGGCACCTGTCTGAGAGGCACCTGTCTGAGAGGCACCTGTCTGAGAGGCACCTGTCTGTGAGAGACACCTGTCTGTGAGAGGCACCTGTCTGAGAGGCACCTGTCTGTGAGAGGCACCTGTCTAAGAGGCACCTGTCTGAGAGGCACCTGTCTGTGAGAGACACCTGTCTGTGAGAGGCACCTGTCTGAGAGGCACCTGTCTGAGAGGCACCTGTCTGTGAGAGGCACCTGTCTGAGAGGCACCTGTCTGAGAGGCACCTGTCTGAGAGGCACATGTCTGAGAGACACCTGTCTGGCGTGATTTGTTGGCTGAAGTGCAGATATTCACTCTGTATTTTATATTAATGTTACTCTTATTCTATAAAGAAATACTGATTTATGTGAAAAAATCATTCAAAAGATGTGTGTGTGTGTGTGTGTGTGTGTGTGTGTGTGTGTGTGTGTGTGTGTGTGTGTGTGTAGGTATACGTGTGTGTGTGTGTGTGTGTGTGTGTGTGTGTGTGTGTGTGTGTAGGTGTACATGTAGGTGTGTGTGTGTAGGTGTATGTGTGTGTGTGTGTTTGTTTATGTGTGTGTGTGTGTGTGTGTGTGTGTGTGTGTGTTTGTGTGTGTGTGTGTGTGTGTGTGTGTGTGTGTGTGTGTGTGTGCGTGCGTGCGTGCGTGTGCGCGTGCGTGCGTGCGTGTGTGTGTGTCTGTGTGTGTGTGCTTTCTCAGTAAGAACAATGTTTATGGTTGAATGAGCTTATAGAGGGTATGCACACCCACTGGAACACGCCCCCTCAATCGGGAACGAGTGTCAAAATGAGTGTCAAATTCCTCCCTGAGCAGCAGGTGTCAGTTATCTAGGCTGATTACTGCATTCAAGCTCAGTCTTGCTGTGACTCAGTGGACGTGACCCCACAGTGACTTCTGCCTCTGTGACATCACATGCATACCCTCTATAGAGGGTATGCACACCCACTGGAACACGCCCCCTCAATCAGGAATGAGTGTCAAAATGAGTGTCAAGTTCCTCCCTGAGCAGCAGGTGTCAGTTATCTAGGCTGATTACTGCATTCAAGCTCAGTCTTGCTGTGACTCATTGGGCGTGACCCCACAGTGACTTCTGCCTCTGTGACATCACATGCATTGCATACCCTCTATAGTGAGACATTTATTTATTTATTTGTTTATTTGGACGGGACAGTGCAAAATTAACTCATTGAGTGCCAGCCACTTTTGGAGGACGGATGCTCCCAGTGCCAGAGTTTCAGAGCGTTTTCAGTGATTTCTCGAGGCCCACAGAATATTGTGTGATATTACTATGTAAACACTGAACACGCACAAAGAACGATGAGACTCTATTCTATCATCTGCAAAAAAAAGTTTATTGATCATATTTTCCGTTCTTTAGTTATGAGCCGGAGAAGATAGCTTGATTCATCCAAAAACAGCAATTTTTTTCTAGAAGCTGAGATAATTGGCCTTTTGTGAAATTAAACATTTCAAGCACATCACTGACTCTGAAGCTAATCTTTTCTAATGTAGTCACACCTCAAAAATAATTTCCTTCAATAAAACAGTGAAGGCCAGGGAATTCTGTTTGGCAGAATAATATTTTTTAGCTACAACCAGCAGCGCTGGCCCCTGCGTGCGCTGCTGGTTGCAGCTTCTTGCTGGTCTTGATTTGCTGCTGGTGGGCATCGGATATTCTGGCTTGCGTTTGTCAATCCTGTCCTGCTGCCTGGGTCTGTCTGGGTGTTGTGTGTGTGCTGCTCTGCGTGCCCCCTCCCCCCCCCCGCCCCGCCCCGCCCCGCCCCGCCTCGCCTCAACTGCACACTCCTCCTCCTGTCTGTGGTGGCTCTCTGCTGAGTTTGCTGTGCGCACAGTGAAGGGTGCTCGACATCCTGCTTTTTTACAGCGTTCCGCGTGTGTTTGTCACCGGCAACGATGCTTCCAGTTGAGAATAATAACAACTCCACGGTGTGGATGTGCGGATGTGCTGTCGCAACCGACACGGAACGGCTCAATTGTGGGAGCAGATTGGCTGCTGCAGGCACAGCTGCAGTAACGTGCTTCAGCATATCGATGCATACGGATGCGATGCGATTTCCGTTTCCATAACGACTTCTTCTTTGTTTTTTCCTTGCCTTTCTGTTATGTGGAGAGCACTGTCGCCACCTAAGGGTTCTGTAAAATAGGTTAGACACATCCAATAGCTATAATATTTGTACATCAGAGGCAGAAGGCTTTGATCGACGCCCCACCGTCAAAAAACGCAATTGACGAACATGTCCGTCCTTGGCACTCTACGTTACTATTTGAAATGACGAACATGTCCGTCCTTGGCACTCAATGAGTTAATGAACACAGAAACCATAGAACAGATAATAAAACCTGGTACATAGTAAAAGTGTAAAAATTGCCGGATTTAGCACAAGGCTAATTTCCATCCGTTGTCCCCATAAAACATAAAACACAAATAAACCATAAAATGTAAAACATAATAAAACATACATAAAACATAGGTAGCAGCAGTACACTCTAAAACTACGTAAAACATAAGTAGCAACAATACACTCTAAAATACATGGCAGCAATTACTCTTAGAAAAATAAAATTACATAATAATACACAAAAAGAAAGAGAAGAAAAACATACTACCTGTGAATACATGACTGGTTTGTTTTCAGCCATTTTTTGAGACTGCCTTTGAAAGTGGCAAGGGTGGGGCTGTCCCTTATGGAGACGGGGAGACTGTTCCATATTTGGCTGCCTTTTATAGACAGGACATTCTGACCAAACGTGGTCAGTCTACGATTGACCTTGCAGTCACCTATGGTGTCTGACCTGGTGCCAAGTCCAGTGATTCTATTTTTTTTCTTTTTTTTTTATGTTTTTTCCCCGATTTTTTTTATCCCATTTTTATCCCCCGTTTTTAGTGCTCATTTGAATTACTCAATCCTGGTTGCTACTCCATCCTCTGCCGATCTGGGGAGAGCCGAGACTGATTCCATGCATCCTCCGAGACATGGGCAGTCAAGTCAGCTGCTTCTTTTCACCTGCCCGAGGAAGCTTCACCGGTAGGACATAGCACGTGGGAGGTTCACGCTATTCCAACCAGTTCCCCTCCCTCTGAACAGGCGCCCTTAACGATCAGAGGAGGAACCATATAAGCAACCAGGATGTTGCATGTTTTTGTGAAGGGGGTTCCTATATGAAGGAGACCCCCGGGAGGCACGGGGAGAACATGCAAACTCCACACAGAAAGGCCATTTTGCCGACCCCACCCGGGTGGTGGGCACTCGAGGACATGCGGACGGGCACGCATTCCTTCAGTGTTCACATCGGCCCAGGTGGGAATCGAACCCACGACCTTCGAGCTGTGAGGCGATAGTGCTTACCACTGCACCACCGTACCTCCCCAGTGATTCTATTTTTATGGATGAATTCCTGTAAAGGAGGGGGAGCTAGTCCATGTAGGCACTTGTAGAAAAAACAGGCACTCTTCAAGACCTTGATATTCTCAAAGCTCAGGAAGAGATGCTGTTCCAGAATGTTACAGTGGTGGTATGACAAAGGTTTTCTAGCAAATGCCTTGATGGCTCTGCATGTATAAAGTGTGTTGGTGGTTTGAGTGAGTTTTGGAGGTGAGATGATGAAGATGCATGTTGGTAATGCAGACTGTATAAAGAGTTCTGAAAAAGTGGCTTCAGTTTTGACCGATAAAAACACTCTAATGGAGTTTATTTCTTCCAACTCTGTTTTTTGCGTAAATAATTATGTTTATTTAATTTCATATTCTGTTTTTATTTGTGTACCACCATGCTGACCACATGCATGCACTGTTTTTATATCTGAATGTTTTTTCAACAAAGATAAAAGAGCCATATTTTTTATTATTATTTTTACTGAACTGAAAACTGATCTGATCTGTGACTCAATAGCGTGATACAATCTGAACTGTGAGTTTTGTGATCTGTTTCAGCCCTAATTCAAAGTGACTTTACTTCTTTTACTAATGACTCTCTTGTCTCTGTTCAGAGCCTGTCAGGTTGGTGGGAGGAGCCAGCAGCTGTGCTGGTGAACTGGAGGTGAAACAACATGGAGTCTGGAGACCAGTGGATGACTGGTGGTCTAACTGGGGGTCTGAGTGGACCCTGAAGTCAGCAGCTGTAGTGTGCAGACAGCTGGACTGTGGCTCTGCTGTTTCCACAGAAAGGAGACAGACTTCCTCAGTAAGATCTGTATGGATGTTCAGGCCTGACTGTCTTCAGTCTGGATCTACACTGAGGGAGTGTTTACTACCAGGGTCTGGCTCTTCATCTGACAGCCTGCAGATCAACTGCTCAGGTAACACCATCAATAACGTGTGTGTGTGTCTGTGTGTGTGTGCGTGTGCGCGCGCGCGTGCGTGCACGTGTGTGTGTGTGTGGACTCTGTGTTGCTGCACTCAGCTCCCATAACTCTTCACCACACAGTGATATTGTTTTTGTAACTTGTTAAAATTGTTTTCCCTCTCTATCTCTCACACACACTCTCTCTCTCTCTCTCTCCCTCTCTCACACTCCCTCTCTCTCTCTCTCTCCCCCTCTCTCTCTCATTCACTCCCTCTCTCTCTCCCTCAATCCCTCCCCCTCTCTCACTCTCTCCCTCTCTCTCTCCCTCTCACTCAATCCCTCCCCCTCTCTCTCCCTCTCACTCAATCCCTCCCCCTCTCTCTCACACTCTCTCACTCTCTCAATCCCTCTCTCTCACTCTCTCCCTCTCTCTCTCCCTCCCTCTAATTCAATTCAAAGAGGTGTTATTGGATGTATCACATGATCATAGTGAGTATAAAGCACATTGCACAGGGTTGTACAAAGTAGCCTCCCATTATTTAACATAAAACAATGTTACTGTAACATGAGAGTAAACAAATACAACCATGTCAGCAACACTTTCTAATGTGTGTGTGTGTGTGTGTGTGTGTGTGTGTGTGTGTGTGTGTGTGTGTGTGGTGTTGCTCTGGAATACTTTGGTGACCCTCCCCCCACCATCTCTCTCTCTCTCTCTCTCTCTCTCTCTCTCTCTCTCTCCAGAGTCTGTGAGGCTGGTGAATGGTACTAGTCTGTGCTCAGGCAGACTGGAGGTGAAGTCTAACCAGTCATGGTCCTCAGTATGTGAAGCTGACTTTGACCAGCAGGATGCAGAGGTGGTCTGTAGGGAGCTTGACTGTGGGGCTCCTTCAGTCCTCCAGGGGGCGCTCTATGGAGACAGGGAGACTCCAATGTGGACCAAAGAGTTCCAGTGTGAAGGCAGTGAGTCTGTTCTCCTGGACTGTGGAAGCTCAGGCTCAGCTAGAAACACCTGCTCACCTGGCAAAGCTGTTGGACTCACCTGCTCAGGTAGGAGAGGAGCTGCAGCTTGGATTTAGCTTCAGTGCTGTTCTATTCAAAGTAATGGTGCAACGGACCGTACCACCTAAGAGATTTCATCCACTATTCATTTTTCCATAGACGTTTAGAAAAATCCTTACAAAAGGAGTTTTACTGGTCAAACTATTCAGCTATTTAGAATCAGGAGAGACCAGAGAACATGTCACAAAGAAGAAGAGAAAAAGGGGGTGGGGAGGACATGCATTTCTTTAGTCTGCTTCTCCTTCATTGTGAAATGTTCTATGGTCTCTCACCATCCTAAATCTATGGATTGTAAATTGACTGCATTTATATAGTGCTTTTATCCAAAGAGCTTTACAATGTGCCTACATTCACCCATTCACACACCGAGGGCGGCAAGCTGCCATGGCGAGAGCAATTTGGGGTTCAGTGTCTTGCCCAAGGACACTTCGACATGCAGACTGGAGGAGCCGGGGATCGAACCACCGACCTTCTGGTTGGTGGACGACACGCTCTACCTCCTGAGCCACAGCCGCCCCCTATCTAGCTGAATTGTTTGGTTTGACCAAGTAAAACTCTTTTTATAAAGATGTTATGAAACATCTATTAAAAAATGAATGGTGGATGGAATCCCTAGGTCTCATGCAGAACCCAGAAGAGGGTGTGACTTTGGTACTTTATAGATCACATGATTGTGATGTTTACTGGCAACTTAGGCCATGTCTACACTAGGCCGTATTGCACTTCGTTTGCACCTATTGTCCACACTCAGTGGTGGAAGAAGTACTGAAAGTTTGTACTCAAATAGAAGTACTGTTACCTTACTGAAATATTACTCAATTACAAGTAAAAGTACTGGTGTTAAAAATATACTTAAGTAAAAGTAAAAAGTACTCTTCTAAAAAACTACTCAGAGTATTAGTTACTTTTTTAACCATCGATTTTTAATAGCAGGCTGTCACAGGCATTCACTTGAAACGGGAGATCCATGTAGAAAATACATTATACACTTTCAACAAAGCATATTTCTCTAATAAATGATATGAATGAACGATCAATCCCTTCTTAGTATCAACAGGGAGCAAAACCCTAAATAACTGAAAACTGGTGGGTGGGAGGGGTCTGTCAGTCACACCTGCTTTGCTCTTCCCCCAGATGTGATTAATTTGTAATAATACTGGTAAGCATTTGACTCTTAAAGAGGACAGGAAACATTTGATCATATGAATCTAGTTAATTTGCATGTCACCTCAGAGAAGACAGGACACTGCTTTCAAGTCTGAAATTTACCTAGATTTGCTAGAAGGATGAACATTTCACCTTTTTTTTTACAGAACTGTTTTTGTATTGCTTAACTGTGAGTCTGTGACTGTTTTATTTCTGAACAGAAGGATTAGCCTCGCCTCCAATAAAAAAAAACTGCTGATGCTGTTGCTGTGCATTTATTTGAAAAGGAATAGGGCCCACATGATATGCAAGTAAAAGGATAATAGCAGCACAGACATCAGCACTCAGCAACACTTTTTCCAACAATAAAGAAAATAAATGTTATTCACATACCGAGTAACTGTTATCCTTACACCACTATGATTAGTTTCCAGACTTTTCAAGATGTGCTCTGTACTGATACTGAACCAGTGGAAACAACTATTATGAAATTAATGGTTGTATTTTAATTTAAAAACAAAAATCTTGTCAGTATTTTTTTATAGCCTATAGCAAACTGTTAGGAGTTAAACAGGTCATAATTCCCTCTCTCAATTTTATATTGCTGTGAAAACACATTTAATGTGCACTGCAAACTATTTGGATTTTTTTTTTTTACGGAATACACATTGAATATCCACACTGGGTAGACTAGCCTCTATACCTAATACAATCAATGCTCTATACCCATGGTCACCTAGGCTACATTGCCGCCTGCCCTCCGGTCGGACAACGGTACATGTCATGGCGTGTCACAGAGCAGGACGCATGGCACAAGGAACTTTCATCACTGCCTGAGACTGAATATTTTGGGATTATTTTATCAAGTGGATTATGTCAATGAACGGGACTTGCGTGGCGTCCGTGGACAATGCATACCTTGGGTGGCATTTGGCTTCAGGTTTGTCTTTCACTTTGGTGAAGGGTTCAGCATCATGTCCTCCTGGGTCCTGTGTCGACTGGTCTGTCATGCAAGTTCGCAACCAAATTAATGATCAAATCAGCAGTGAACAGGGGGCGTGTCGCGTCACGCGTGATGCACGTGATTCAATCCTTAATCGAATTAAAAGTGTTATTTATATTTAGACAGTCACTCACGTCTGCACACAGGCTTGAGTCAGTGACAGAGACAGGGCGCTTGACAGCGAATTCAGCGGACAGATCAGAGGGGAAAGACTGGCGGGGGGGAATTAATGGACCAAACGGCCGCTACTCGATAACAGTATCGATAAGGTCGGACCTTATTGATTTTCGGGTTTCGGGTCGAGTCCCATCCCTACCTACGAGCGGCTTGAAATCCCCTCTCTGGCGTGGTCATGAACACCGGAAAACAACATCTAACCTGTGGGCGTCTCCCCGCCCCCCCATTTCATGGTTTTCATTGCCCCGTTTGCGATCAGCTGATAGAGTTTATTGGCTGCGTAAAATGCAGATCAAAGGTTTGGATGTTTGGATTTAATTAATTCAAATTATACTCAGTACTCAGTATGATTTAAAAAGTAACGAAGTAGATTACATGGTGCGATCCATACTTAAGTAAGAGTAAAATTACAGACTTGAAAAAATAACTTTTAAAAGTACAAGTACCCAAAAAAAGTACTTAATTACAGTAACGTGAGTAGTTGTAATTCGTTCCTTCCACCCCTGTCCACACTACCTCTATTGTTTGGAGTGTTAAAGCCGTTTTAAAGACGAAGACGGGCTGAGCCCGTCTTCGTAGTCAAACTCCGTTTTCGAAAGTGAATGGAGATACAGATTTTTGAAACGATGCAACTAACCAACTTGTACAGCAGGTGGCGGTAAGCAGCTTGAAGCTGTCAGCGACCCGCCTACAAACAAGAGAAGAAGAAAGTGTGTCGCGCTGGTGACGCACTTTTTGTGGCGACGCACTGTTTACATCATACGCTAGTTGAGAGAAAGTGCTGTTGCTACCATGGTTGCTACAGCTAGCTGTTACACTACTGTAGCCTACTGCCCGCAAAACAGAATGACCGGGTAACTTTTTAGCATAAAGAAAAAGCAAGTAGTTTGTGGATGAAGGGCCCTATTCTCCCACAAGCCTTCGGCGCTAAAACGGGCCTTAAACGCAAAAAAACGTGCCTTGCGCCTGTTTTGGGACGATATCAATATGGCTTTACGCTGCCAAATGCGCTTTAGGCCGAATGGGCGTGGCGCAGTCCCAGAATGGGCCAAAGTGGGCGTGTCGGCCTTAAATACCGGCGTACTGCTATCTTCGCACCTGCCGTAAATTTAGCGCTTTGCGCCTTTGAAAACCAGGCCTATTCAGTGCGCCAGTGCACTTGTGCCTCTCCCCTGTCACCCTTCTCTGTCTCTCTCTGAAACCAGGCCTATTCAGTGCGCCAGTGCTCTTCTGCCTCTGAGTCACCCTTCTCTCTCTCTCTCTGACTCCCTCGCTCAAACAGACACAACACATAGCAGCACCCAGCTTCCCATAGGAAATAGCAGTTGTAAGTTTACTGCCTGTGAATGTCCACTCCCAGCATGCAATTGGGTCCTCCATTTCGCTACTAAATAGCAACCAAATGAGCCGAAATAGATATAAAAGGTAGATCTAAAATAATGTGTAATGGTAAGACAACCTGCAATTGTAGAACATTTCAATATTGGACCAAATAAAACAGCGAAATGAAACACCACCCTATGTGAAACATATATGTCCTCTTGAGCCTATATATACCCCTTGTGGGTTTAACGTGATTTAGATAAGTGACAGCGGAACGCGCTTCTGTGATGTGCTATACTGTGATGTCCGCTCCAATAACTTGGCCCTACTTGACATTTAGTTTTACAATAAAAACACATTTATGCAATGACTTTACATAATGTAGGGTATATGTATGTGCATCATTCTACCTGCAGCAGGGGAGAGAAAACGATATCTTTCTGGACAAACTTTCACCAATCTAATAGGCTATATTTTTCTAGCTCATGCGTTTAGTACATTATTTTCACTTTGATCTTGCTATAGTGTAGCGTATTTACATGCTTGCAGTATTGAAACTGCAGTTAGATTGGTTTGAGAAGCATAATAATATGGAATAATAGCCTATAATGCAGACAGACAGACTGGATGAAGGGAGGGGGGGGGGGGGGGAGCGTTTGGCTTTCGTCTGGTTTTGCGGGATCACTGGAATTGGAGCTAAAAAGGCAAGCGTGCGATTCGTTTATTGCAGTTATCCAATGAGCATGATGGTGCATAATTTTACGCTTAAAAGGCGTGGTTGTAATGGTTGAGGCTGCGTCTAGCGCCAGCACGACGATATCAAGTGCGCTGGTCCACGCCCACTGATTTGAGCTGCGCCAGCCGCTCGGCCTAGAAACAGCGCCGATGCAACGATAGGGACCATTATCTCCAGACCTCACGTCACCAGCCTGCTCCGGCCGCCTGCGACTTGACGTTATCTTCCACAAAATTGAGGTAATCTTTAGCTAACGTAATTGCAAGCATGACATTTAACATGTCCATTTGTCAAATATTACATGAGGACTAACATTCTAGAGTAGCAGAAGTTATGTGTTGATGTTTTAAAAACGTTATTGCATGCTGCACAGCATTGTGTTGGGTAAACAAACCCCATTGATTAATAACACGTGTTGTTCGTTTATTCAAGGGAATGGTGATCGTCGAGTCATGGGGACACAACAGAGGATCAAAGGATTTGTGGAAAATTAACATTATTAAATGCTGTAACATTAACGGTAATTCTCAAGTGTATGGTTTATTTAGCCTACTCAATCTCTCCTGAGATTATAACGTTAACCTGTTAGGCTACTGTACTGGTTAATACTGCTGATAATCAATTGTTTCAACATAAGATATAGGCTAACACAAGTCAAATGCCAACAGTTTTGAGACTTTGAGAGATTTGTTTTGAACTATTTGTACGCATCTATCTGCCAGTGACCGGAGAATTATATTGTTATTTGCTTGTTTTAATGCTTTTGTCAATAAACATTGCCAACAAATAGCCTTGTTGTTATTGTGCTATGTACTTCGGTAAATCATGTAGGCTACTAGGTAGGTAGTACCTGAATATATCAAAATATGATCGCAGAAGGAGCCCATAGTTGTCAGAGGCAGGTTGGATAAAATGATCAGATGTGATATAATAAAGATTGTTGATGTCGAGTGAACACGAACTATGACACAAACCGAAGATTGGACCAGGAACGAGGCACAACAACCGAAGATTGGACCAGACGACATGACGACGGCCGAAACAACCGACCAGCAGCCTGCTTCAAATCAATGCTTTATATGATATCTGTTTCAATTCGGCATACATTACATAGACTACACCATAACATATATTTCAATATAATTCAAACAACGGTTTCTTTCCCATACCATGGTGGCCTGGACTGTAGCCTACAGTAGGCTATTTCTGTGAAAAAGTGACTACACATTTGATTGTGTTAAGTTTTACACTATCGATAGGCCTAAATGTTTTCCAATGACACATTAGCTTGCCATATTCTTAACTGAGCTTGGTGGAATTACCTCAAGAGTGTGTATCAGCTTAATATCCAATACAGAAGAGCATTAAACAAATATGCAAAAACTATATTGAAATATGATCGTCACGTTACATAACGTTATAGAGCCCAAATGGTCTCCCCATAGCGTCACTTTACATGGAGGTAAGAAATCATTTGCATCTGTTAAACCAACATTTATCTTCCATAATGAATTAAATCATAATGCTAAAAAGACATGAGCTATCACCACAGAACCGCACAGACCATTTCGCCCAGTATCACGGACGTAAATGTGTCCAGGCCACTGAGATGAATATGAATCTTTATTATATGTCGATGATGTTGTCTACTAACATTATTAAAAGATCATAAAGGGAATGCTGTTTTCTGACTGTTTGCTGCTGCTTCTTCTTCTTTTCTTCGACTTGAATGTAGGCGTAGTTGCTGCCCTCTCGTTGTGGACTCCAGTATTAAACATAGAGGCGTGCGCATGCGCAGTGTATGTGAACCATCGTATTGCGGGCGTCTCGCATGAGCTAATATGGACGGAGACTGCTCGGAGTCCTGCTCTAGTGTAGACTGGGAAGGCTTCAACTACGGGGTCTTTGAAAACGGCTTAGTGAAGATGTAGCCTTAGAGATCTGCTGCTTTCCTTTCATGCAGCTCTGCTTGGAGCAGCTCCAGTCTCTCTGTCTGTCTGTCTTCAGTCTTGATTTGCTATGACTCGTGATGTGTAACCAATCAGATAGAGCTGTGGGTGGGACATTGAGTGAGGCTACAGAGTAGGGGTGTCACAATATATCGTCCCACGAAATTTCACGATAGTAAAACGTCACGATATGTATCGTTGAGATGAAATCTCATATCGCAATTTTTTTTTTTTTTTTTTTTTTTTTTAATAGACTAAGAAACGTCTTTGTTTGTTGAAGTTCAATGTGTGGAAAGTAGTTCAGTTGAACAAGTCTCTGAAGAGACACATGAGAAGTTATACAGGAGAGAAACCATTCAATTGAGTTTCTGGCAAAACTGTTTACTTGACAGGAAAAACTGAAGATGCATAAAAAATAGATTAAGAAAAGTCTTGTTGTTTGAGTTTGAAGAAAAACTGAAGATGCATAATGAGAATTTATACTGCTGAGAAACCTTTTAGTTCAAAGTAAATCTAAGTGACGGTGTAACTCATTCTATTTCAAGATAAGCCTTATCTCCAATCTCATGTTTTTTCTAGTTGTTATTGTAATAACAATTTCCCACAACAGCATGTTTTGTATTTGTGCATTTCAAATAAAATACTACTTTTCCAGTCATATATTGTCATTATTCAAGTTTTAAAAAATATTGTTAAAATCGTATCGTATCGTATCGTTATCGTGAACCCAGTATCGTGATACGTATCGTATCGTGAACTGAGTGTATCGTGACACCCCTACTACAGAGTGGTGACTACAGACAGACTGAAGCTATTTTCACACATGAACTCCGGATCAGGTGAGGGTTGCTCGGCACTGAGCCTGCCCCGGATGATACGTGAAGTGGGCAGCTGGGCAGGGCAGCTGGTGAATTGCTCTCAGGTGACATCAATTCACCCCTCCTGTGAACGAGCGGGGCTGATTGGATAGGCGTGGCTTGTAGCTCTCATATAGTCTAGCTGGAGAAAGGTCTAGTCAGTACACTTTTAGTTGTCTGACATAAGAGCTGATCTTCTCTGGATACCTGTCTGTGATTTTAACTTTGGCTTCAGTGGGTAAGTGTTTTAAGTTGTGTTACTTCTGTCTGCTATCTTCTATTCTAAAAAGTAGTTGCTTTTAGGCTAGCTTGTGTCTCTTGAGTGAAACTCTGGGCAGCTGGTGAATTGCTCTCAGGTGACATCAATTCACCCCTCCTGTGAACGAGCGGGGCTGATTGGATAGGCGTGGCTTGTAGCTCTCATATAGTCTAGCTGGAGAAAGGTCTAGTCAGTACACTTTTAGTTGTCTGACATAAGAGCTGATCTTCTCTGGATACCTGTCTGTGATTTTAACTTTGGCTTCAGTGGCTAAGTGTTTTAAGTTGTGTTACTTCTGTCTGCTATCTTCTATTCTAAAAAGTAGTTGCTTTTAGGCTAGCTTGTGTCTCTTGAGTGAAACTCTGGGCAGCTGGTGAATTGCTCTCAGGTGACATCAATTCACCCCTCCTGTGAACGAGCAGGGCTGATTGGATAGGCGTGGCTTGTAGCCCTGTTGAACCAGTATTTCTGAACACTGTCAGTCTACAGCGGCACGAGGGGAGGCCATAGAATAGGGTTTTTTGCTACCTCTCTTATTCTACCTACTCATCTACCTAACTATGTGTTTTCTTCCCATCCCTGTTGTAACCTCAGCCCACAGACGCCGTAGACACAGCTGCTTCAGGTGTAGTAACTCCGGTAATCTCTCCTACCCTAAACGCGCAAACAGTCCTTTTACTATTGCCGGAGGTCTCTGGAACTGTCAGTCGGCTGTTAAGAAAACTGAGACCATCTCGGCTCATGCTCTATCTCAAACCCTCCACTTTCTAGCTCTCACTGAGACCTGGATCATTCCTGAAAACCTGCAGCTCTCTCTGCTGCCTATTCCTTCTCGCACACCCCCAGAGCCTCTGGCCGTGGAGGAGGCACTGGTATCCTCATCTCTCCCAAATGGACCTACACTGTCACCTCTCTCTCTCATCTGTCTATCTCATCTTTTGAGTCCCATGCAGTTGCCGTATCCCTACCCATCAAGCTCAACATTGTGGTAATCTACCGCCCGCCTGGTCCGCTTAATGACTTTCTGGATGAGCTGGACACCCTCCTCTCCGTCTTTCCTGAGGATGGTACTCCACTCATCCTTCTGGGAGACTTCAACATCCAGCCAGTAACCTTACAATCTCTGCCTTTCCTTAACTTCTTCTCATCCTTTGACCTTTACCTCTCTCAATCTCCTCCTACTCACAAAGCAGGGAATGTGCTTGACCTGGTCTTCACCAGATCCTGCTCCACCTCTAATCTCACTGTGACTCCTCTTCCTGTATCCGACCACCACTTTATCACCTTCTCCCTTCCCATCCCCCTCCCCCCACCCATCTCCCCCTCACTCTACCACCACCCGACGCAACCTAAAAACTCTCTCACCCGACTCCCTCTCTTCTACCGTCCTCTCCCTGCTTCCCCCTGCCGAGCAATTTGCTCTCCTGTCCACTGACGAGGCTTCCACCACTCTTCTCTCCTCTCTCTCCTCCGCTCTTGATTCTCTTTGCCCACTCACCACTAAGCCTGCCCGATCTTCTCCCCCTTCTCCTTGGCTGACTGAATCTCTGCGAACTTATCGAACTGAGCTTCGGGCAGCTGAGAGAAAATGGAGAAAATCACATTTTCCTGAAGATCTCTCTTCCTACCACCTTATCCACTCAAACTTCACTGATGCTGTCTCTAAAGCAAAAACCTCCTTCTTCATCTCTGAAATCCAGTCCTCTGCATCCAATCCCAGTAAACTGTTCTCCACCTTCTCCATGCTCCTCAACCCTCCCTCCCCTCCCCCTCCCTCCTCCCTCTCTGCTGATGATTTTGTAACCTTCTTTACTAAAAAGGTGGATGACATCAGCTCCTCCTTCCATCCTCCAGGCACCCTCACTAACAGTCCCGACTCCAATCCTGCTCCTCGCCCCCCTGTCCCTGGATTTCCTTCCTTCTCTCCTCTCTCTCCTGATGAAGTGCTTAAACTCATCAGCTCAAACCGAGCCACTTACTGCCCCCTCGATCCTATCCCTTCCTCTCTCCTCCAAACCATCTCACCTAACATATCTCCCTTCCTCACTACCTTCATTAACTCCTCTCTGTCCTCTGGTCTTGTTCCGCCTGCTCTAAAGACTGCAAGAGTCAAACCTCTGCTTAAGAAACCCTCCCTTGACCCTACTGCTATTCACAACTACAGACCTGTCTCTCTTCTCTCATTCCTTTCCAAAACCCTCGAACGAGCAGCGTCCAAACAACTTTCTCTCTATCTCTCCCAAAATGACCTCCTGGACCCTCTGCAGTCCGGTTTCAAGGCCTCTCACTCCACTGAGACAGCTCTTCTTGCTGTCACAGAGGCCCTTCACACTGCTAAGGCCTCATCCCTCTCTTCTGTTCTTGTCCTCCTTGACCTGTCTGCTGCCTTCGATACAGTCAACCACCAAATCCTTCTTTCCACTCTGTCTGACCTCGGCATTTCAGGTTCTGCACTCTCCTGGTTTGCTTCCTACCTCTCGAACCGCTCATACCAGGTCTCATGGAGAGGGTCCCTCTCCAGATCCTGTCCTCTTACCACCGGTGTCCCCCAGGGCTCAGTCCTGGGCCCCTTACTTTTCCTTCTCTATATCATATCTCTTGCCTATGTGATCTCTTCTCATGGCTTTTCTTATCACTGCTATGCTGATGACACCCAGCTTTTCCTTTCCTTCCCCCCCTCCGACACTCAAATCGAGGCTCGCATCTCTGCATGCCTCAAAGACATTGGCGACTGGATGTCTGCCCACCACCTCAAGCTCAACCTTGGTAAGACAGAGCTACTCTTCCTAAAAGACTGCCCTCTCGCAGATCTCTCCATCTCCATTGACAACACCACTGTACTTCCCTCCCAAACAGCTAAGAACCTTGGGGTGATCCTTGACAACCAGCTGTCTTGCTCTGCCAACATAGCTGCTACAGCACGCTCCTGTAGGTTCTCTCTCTACAACATCCGCAAAATCCGTCCCTTTCTCACAAGAGAAGCGACTCAACTCCTGGTCCAGTCTCTTGTCTCCTCCTGCCTGGACTACTGCAACGTGCTCCTGGCCGGCCTACCTGCCACCGACATCCGACCGCTTCAGCTCATTCAGAACGCTGCAGCCCGTCTGGTATTCAACCAACCCAAATTCTCTCACGTCACTCCCCTCTTCCAGGAGCTCCACTGGCTTCCCATCTCGGCCCGCATCAAATTCAAGACACTGGTACTGGCCTACAGGGCAGTACACCAGTCAGCTCCCCTGTACCTGCAATCCATGGTCAGGTTCCAAACCTCTCAGCGCTCCCTTCGCTCCTCCACCAGTGCAGGTCGCCTCGCCCCTCCTTCGCTACGGGGCCTCAAAAGTCGCTCATCCCGATCTCGACTCTTCTCGTCCCTGGCACCTCAATGGTGGAACGAGCTTCCACCTTCGGTCAGGACAGCTGAATCACTGCCGATCTTTCGGAAAAGACTAAAGACACACCTTTTCAGGCTCCATCTGGGCCCTTCTTGATCTAACTTCGTTCTCTCTCTTTCCTTATTAAAAAAATAAAAATAAAAATAACCTTGTACCACTAACCTAAACTTGTACCACTGTTCCTTCAGAAGTTGTAGTTGTCATAGACTGTGCTCCATAGTTGATTGCTCTATTGCTGACAAAAAATGTGTTATTGTAAGTCGCTTTGGATAAAAGCGTCTGCCAAATGACGTAATGTAATGTAAAAGTGTACCCTTTCACACATGAGGCATGTTGCATTCACACATGAGTAGCACCTCCGCAGAGTTTGTAAAGTACAGAGGGGGCGGGGGCGGGGGTGGGGGAATTTGGCCATGACCACACAATGGGGAGTTGTGAAAACTAAAAATACATAATGGGCGATAACTGCCTAACGTTCACGGCATATAATCGTTTGTGCATAATGTTAGTAAGTAATTAATTAAACAACCCTACAACTCACGCCCAGATGCATTGATTTCCTCGAGTCGCAAGCACTACAAACAAAACAGGTCTTTGCTATGTTCAGTCCTAAAATGCATCAAACCTACTAGAATTATACAGAATACAGGAAGCTAGATGTTTTTACCTTCAAAATAAAATAAATGTTGTATTACTTAGTAACAAAAAATCAGAATGTCGACTCACTACGGGTTAAAATTGACTTTTCGAAGGGAGCAGATATTCTTCCAGTTTATCTCCGTTCTGTATCTTTCGAAACACACACAAAAAACATTACACGTGCATTTACTTTATTTAATTGCCATTATTGCGAAGGTTATACCCGGAAGTTTTCGTTTTATACTGCCTGACTTGACGCTACTTGGAATTTGCGGTTCTGCCATTGAATCTTCACAAACGCTGTGTAAACGTTAAATCAAAGACATGAACGCAACCAGATCCAGATACCCTACCCTACCTAGCGATGTCCAATACTGGGAAGCGGGACGACCCTCGCGTCCAAAAATGCTTATTAAATGTGTGCTGTGCGAAGCAGACATGAAATCAGATCAGAGCCATGAGCCTTTCAATCCAGCAATCCAGCAACATGTTGGCTGTCGCACACGGAGCAGGTTTGAGCTTCATTTGGAAACCAAATGGCATGATGTGTTTTATGCTCGCTCATTCACATCGACTATTTATATAATAATAATCTGTCACGATGTCTCTGTCCTCATGCACTCACTGAGCTGACTACTAGTACGTCATCAACATGGCACGCCCACTCACTCAGGGGATTGGCTACTCGCCAGACTCTAGAGGGGAGGGGGACCACTCCGCCCCTGCGTGTACCCTGACGGCTTGACTTCAAGAGATTATTTTAATTGTCCCGAGGGAAATTTGTCTTGGACATACAGGCTGCCACATAGGTACACAGTGCCATAACAAAAACAAAAACAAAAACAACAACAAAAAAAACAATAGTGCATACAGTAGCACACCAGTGCCGACATGTGCAAACACACAACCAAAGTGCAAACATCAATAATTTACAGTACAATCAACAATACATTACCTATGACCTGAGTTTAGGAGACTGACTGATATGGGGATGAAAGAGTATTTGTATCTGTTGAGGTGTCTTTTTTTGTTGTTGATTGGGACTCTGTAACGCCTGCCAGATGGAAGCAGTTCGTATTCTGAATACAAGACATGAGAGGGGTCAGCAATGATCTTCCTAGCTTGTCTGATTACAGTTTTCTCAAAGAGTATTTGAAGGGTGGGGTGCTCCCTCACCCCCATCACTTTCATTGCAGTATGAGCCAGTCTATTTATTTGTGATTTCAGCTTAACTGGTACGTTGCCAAACCAAGCAGACATACCGTAACGAAAAATGCTCTGTATAACAGCATGATAAAATAATAACAAAATCCTCTGTCCAACCCCAAACACCCTGAGTCGTCGCAGGAAGTACAGTCGCTGCTGGATCCTAGAGCACACAGAGTTTACATGGACATTCCAAGATAGGTTACAATCAATATGTACACCCAAGTATTTGTATGAATGGACCTGGGCAATTTGGGCATTGTGGACTAACACTGGGGAATGATCCCCCAGGTGCCCTGGATCAAAAATAATTTCCTCTGTTTTTTTTGTATTTACAATGAGGTGATGGTCCTCACACCACTGTACAAACCTTTCGACCTCCAGACTATAACTCGAAATGTCTGTGTCTGTGTCTATAAGACCCAAGATGGCAGTATCGTCTGAAAATTTAATAACGAAAATTCCTGAATGAATACTTCTACAATCGTTTGTGTACACTGTAAAAAGAGGGGGCGAACTGACGCATCCCTGGGGGACACCTGTGTTGATCACCTTGGGCTCAGACAGTGCCTGGTTCACTCGGACTTGCTGGGTCCTGTTGGTTAAGAATGAGTGATACCACCTGATGATATATGGGTTAACAGACATCTGACCTCCTTACCTCCGGCTAGGAGGAGGCTCCGCGGGAGCGCGCATGAGCCACGAAAATCTGTTCACACATGAGCCCCATGCGGATGGCCTCTAGATAACTCCTGAATTCCAAACATGTGTGAAAGCAGCTAGAGAGAGAGACGGCTGCATCAGAGCCAAAGTAGCAAATCATTTGATATGAACACAAGTGAAAAAGGAGATCTGGAGCACACGGTCAAAGTTAAGCAATTGAATAGGTGCAAACAAAGAAAGAGTGATGTTTCCACACAAAGGTGTCTTCTTCAGAGTCAAACAGGGTGTGGTGAAAATGACTGCTTTAAATAGGGCTCGACAGTGCAATGCAATGTCACGTCACTATGAGCAGGCCAACCATGGCTCTGTGGCTTCTCTTCAATTCTGGGGCATAGAAAAAATCCCCCCTCCACCAAGAGGGGGTGCTATTGTTACTAAACTCCTCTGTGCATTTTGGATTTCCACCTTGAACACTGTTGAGCCCTTTGGACTTAATGAAGACAACAGTCTATCTTGTTTGCTGTGATGCTTCTGTGCTCTCCCTATTGTTGTGTTACTTTACTGTCTTTTCTACATGTATTACTTTTATTATGTTTTGCACTCTTCTATTCTTGGAGGAGGTTATATGTGGTAACCTTTCATTGGCTGTGTGTTGATGATGTCATAACCATGCCCCACCAATGAGAGACTTGCTTTATTCTGTGGTGGGAGTATTTAAAGCAGTCATTTTCACCACACTCTGTTTAACTCTGAAGAAGACACCTTTGTGTGGAAACATCACTCTTTCTTTCTTTGTTTGCACCTATTGAATTGCCTAACTTTGACCGTGTGCTCCAGATCTGCTTTTTCACTTGTGTGAACTCAGTCCCCCTGTCTGAGAGGCACCTGTCTGAGAGGCACCTGTCTGAGAGACACCTGTCTGAGAGGCACCTGTCTGTCTGAGAGGCACCTGTCTGTCTGAGAGGCACCTGTCTGAGAGGCAACTGTCTGAGAGGCACCTGTCTGAGAGGCACCTGTCTGTCTGAGGGGCACCTGTCTGAGAGGCACCTGTCTGAGAGACACCTGTCTGAGAGGCACCTGTCTGTCTGAGAGGCACCTGTCTGAGAGGCACCTGTCTGAGAGACACCTGTCTGAGAGGCACCTGTCTGAGAGGCACCTGTCTGAGAGGCACCTGTCTGTCTGAGAGGCACCTGTCTGAGAGGCACCTGTCTGAGAGGCACCTGTCTGAGAGGCACCTGTCTGTCTGAGAGGCACCTGTCTGAGAGACACCTGTCTGAGAGGCACCTGTCTGAGAGGCACCTGTCTGAGAGGCACCGGTCTGAGAGGCACCTGTCTGAGAGGCACTTGTCTGAGAGACACCTGTCTGAGAGGCACCTGTCTGAGAGACACCTGTCTGAGAGGCACCTGTCTGAGAGGCACCGGTCTGAGAGGCCTGTGTGAGAGGCACCTGTCTGAGAGGCACCTGTCTGAGAGACACCTGTCTGAGAGGCACCTGTCTGAGAGACACCTGTCTGAGAGGCACCTGTCTGAGAGGCACCTGTCTGAGAAACACCTGTCTGAGAGGCACCTGTCTGAGAGACACCGGTCTGGCGTGATTTGTCGGCTGAAGCGCAGATATTGTCTCTGAATGTTATATTAATGTTACTCCTATTCTATAAAGAAATACTGATTTATGTGAAAAAATCATTCAGAAGAAAAATCATGTATGTAATGCTGTGTGC
>NC_139640.1:2344641-2359641 GCF_964638095.1 Poromitra crassiceps
TTAGCCAGGTTTTAATGGGAATGTCTATTTTAATGTTTCTTTTGATTGCATAGAATGCTCTTTTTGCCCTGTCTCTTAGGTAATTCGCAGCCGTGATGAAACTACCCGTGGTGCTGATATTTAGGCCTAAATATGTGTAATTTTTTGTGTGTTGTAGTTCAACCGTGTCCAAATAGAATTTGTAAGTGTGATCATGATGTCCAGACCTTTTTTGGAATATCATTATGTTTGTTTTCTTTAGGTTCACTGTCAGGGCCCAGGTCTGACAGAACCTGTGCAGGTTATCTAAGTGCTGTTGTAGTCCTTCCTTGGTGGGAGACATCAGTACTAGATCATCTGCATATAGCAGGCACTTGATTTCTGTGTCGTGTAGGGTGATACCGGGGGCTGATGATTGTTCGATTATTTTGGCCAATTAATTTATATAAATGTTGAATAGAGTGGAGGACAGATTGCAGCCCTGTTTCACTCCTCGTTCCTGGGAAAAGGAGTCTGTTTGCTTGTCGCCAATTCTGATAGCACATTTGTTGTTTGTGTAAATTGATTTAATTAGGTCGTATGTTTTGCCCCCGACACCCATTTCAATTAATTTGTAGAGAAGACCGTTATGCCAAATTGAATCGAATGCTTTTTTGAAGTCTACAAAACATGCAAAGATTTTGCCTTTGTTTTGGTGTATTTGTTTGTCAATTAGGGTGTGGAGGGTAAAGATGTGGTCTGATGTGCGGTAATTTGGGAGAAATCCAATTTGACTTTTACTCAGGGTGCTGTGTTCGTCAATGAAGTGCATTAGTCTGCTGTTTATAATGCTGCAGAACAGTTTTCCTAAATTACTGTTAACACAGATTCCTCTATAATTATTTGGGTCAAATTTGTCACCGTTTTTGTAAATTGGTGTGATTAATCCCTGGTTCCAGATATCTGGGAAGATGCCTGCAGCTAGGATAGTGTTGAAAAGTTTTAGGATGGCCAATTTGAATTTGTTGTCTGAGTGTTTGATCATTTCATTTGGAATTGCATCAGCACCACAGGCCTTTCTGGGTTTAAGGTTGTTTATTTTTTCATCTAATTTGTTTTCTGTGATAGGGCTGTCACAGGGATTCTGATAGTCTTTAATTGTTGATTCAAGGGTTTGTAATTTTTCTTGTATTTGTTTTTGTTCTGGGTTGTTTGTTGTTTTGCTGAAAAGTTTAGCAAAGTGATTCGTCCAGATGTCACCACTTTGGATTGCCAAATCATCGTTTATTGGCTTGTTTAGGGCTTTCCAATTTTCCCAGAATTTATTGGAGTTGATTGATTCTTCAATCATGTTAAGTTGATTTTGGGTGTGCTTCTCCTTTTTTGTCCTCAGGGTATATTTGTATTGTTTTAGTGTTTCCCCATAGTGAAGGCATATCATTTGGTTGTCAGGGTCTCGATGTTTCTGATTGGATACTTTTCTCAGTTCTTTCCGTAGGTTTTTACATTCTTCGTCAAACCATTTGTTATCATTAGATCTTTTTGGGTTTCTCTTTTTCTTTAAAGGACGGCTTTACCGTGGGGAATATGAATATATATTAAATCTCACGCCCCTAAGGTTTTCGAATCCGTTGAAATTTTTGAAATTGGTGCTTCCCTGCCTGACCTATCAACCATCTCTCACATATTTTTCGGGCCAACCGACGCGTTATGCGTCATCTGGCCCGAGTCCGCCTTGCGGAAGTCAAGCGCCTATGAATTACAAGTGTTGTGAGCCATGGTCCCGCCTCTAGAGGTCCTCCACGCCCCTTCAGAGGTCTCAAAGAAAAGCAAAAGGCAGCCATCTTTTTTCAACCGCCTAGCCTATGGTAGCTAGGTTAGCTTTCCATAGCTCCTTGCAAAGAGACCATATCTCTGGAACGGAAGCACGGACAGACACGGGACTGGCGGCATTGGAAAGCTCGTCAAATTTTACATCTAGTAGTAGGTGCGTTGAAGTAACAAAATCAACGCTGAGCAATGTACCCGATTTTACACATTTTTACATGAAATGGTTACAACATCAAACTCCTACAAAAATGCCTTAAAATGCATGAATTTTTTTTTATGAAGACATCTCCCGACATATATACTACCGTTTAAATTTGGTGCAATTTGGAGGCAATTTTTTTTTTTATGTTTTGTAATTTTTTCTTCTTCTACTAAATCTTTTTATGTCGAAGCCTTCTTCTTCTTCGACTTTTATGGCGGTTGGCAAGCATATATGTGCATTACCGCCACCTACTGGAGTTTGATATCAGCCAAATGCCTGAGGGGTGGGCACGCGAGCCCAGTGCATTGTGGGAAATGTAGTATTTCGGGTCCCCGCACCCGCCCCTCCCCTCCACCCCCCCCCCCCCCCCCCCCCCCCCCCCACACACACACACACAGAGTGGATTTCTGGTGATATCTCTGGCGGGAAACAACCAATTTCAAAAATTTCAACGGATTTGAAAACCTTAGGGGCGTGAGATTTAATATATATTCATATTCCCCACGGTAAAGCCGGCCTTTAAGCCTGTTAATTTAGCTGATTTATCAAATATAGTATTTAAGTTTGTAATGGCCAAATTCACACCTTCATTATTGATGGGGAATGATGTCAGTAGGAACTGGTCTAGGAGTGATTGGATTTGTTGGCTGCTAATTGCCTTTTGGTATTTTTCTAAGTTGTCTGTATTCCATCTATAGGGCTGAGGAGTAGGGTGTAACTTGTTGGGCTGGTTTGTTACTGAATTGGGTTGTGCTCTCTTCAGATATGCGGTTATTTTGCTGTGATCTGAGAGGGGTGTTAAGGGGCTGACTGTGAATGCTCTAATAGACTCGAGGTTGAGGTCAGAAATACAATAATCGACCGTACTGCTGCCATGAGATGAGCTGTGGGTATATCTTCCCAGGGAGTCCCCTCTTGTTCTGCCATTGACTATGTAGAGCCCCAGTGTGCGACAGAGTTGTAGGAGTTGTGTCCCATTTGTGTTGGTTAGTTTGTCATAGCGGTTTCTGGTGGGGTAAGTGGGGAGAGGGGGGTTGTTGCTATCTAGTATATGTTTATCCCCATGTGTATCGATGGTGTCTGGTTTGTCTGCTGTTCTAGCGTTTAGGTCACCACAGACCAGGACACTTCCTTGGCTCTGGAACTGGTTTATCTCCTCTTCGAGAATGGAGAAACTGTCCTCATTGAAATAGGGTGACTCGGATGGGGGAATGTATGTAGGGCAAAGGAAGATATCTTTATTAGTTGAAATGTTTTGCTTTTTAATTTTTAGCCAGATGTAGAATTCTCCCCTTTTAATTAATTCTATTGAGTGTGTTAGCTGAGATTTGTACCAAATGATCATTCCTCCCGAGTCCCTGCCCTGAGTCACCCCCTTCATTTTGGTAAATGGGACAATAATCTCCCTGTAACCTAGTGGACATCCAGTGGAAACATCACTTTTACACCAAGTTTCCTGAAGGACAATGATATCTACATCATGAATCTCCTTCAGGAACTCTGGGTGTCTGCTCTTCAATCCAAATGCAGAGGAGCGTAGCCCCTGTATGTTCCAACAAGCAATAGAAAATGATTGCATGGTTGATTCTTTACATTTTGAATGGGAGAAACTTGTGCAAACAGAGGGCATCGACCAGAACTAGAACTGTTAAGAGTCCCTTTTGTCTGTCATTCATTTAAGCGTGGGCATTTATTTTCCGTGTGAGTGTGCGGGTGTGTGCGTGTGTCTGCGTGTGTGTGTTTGTTTTGGGTGTATGTATATGTGTGTGTGTGTGTGTGTGTGTGTGTGTGTGTGTGTGTGTGTGCGCATGTGCATTTTATGGTGTAAAAAAGTATTTTACTTTTCTTACCAGCGGTCCATTAAGTGGGAGCAGAGTAGGGTTAGCATATGCTGAATGTCACTCAGTTCACTGGAGGGGGCGGGGCTGGTTGCTCCTCTCACAGCCTGGGCATAGCTCTGTCTGTTGGTCTGTGGTTCTTTACGGGGTGGTGTTGGTGCGTGGGGGAGGAGGGGGGTATGCCTGGCTTGGGGGTGTCTGAAGCTGGGCTGGGGGGTTCGTGGTGGGTGTTGAGGCTGGTGGTACTGGGGTTGGTGGTAGTGTGGTCGTGGTTGCGGGGTCCAGGGTGTTGGTCTAGGGTGGCGTTCCGGTGGTCCCTGGGGGGCGGGGGCTACTCTGCTATTCTCAGGTGGGGGGGTGGCGGTGTGGTTCAGGGCGACGTCCTTTAGGGTTTTGGCGAAGGTTGGGACTGTCTGCTTGTAGAGGTGGACGTGGTCATATAGACTGTTCGAGTCGAGGGTTGGGTGGTGTGCCAGGGTCACGTTGGTCTTCCGGTCACAGTCCTGGGAGAGGCTGGCATTGATCCGCTGGATGGTCGCGGGGTGGAAGTCCTTCCGCTGTAGGAGGGTGGACATCACAATCTTGGAGTTGGGGAAGTTTCTGGAGGCCTTTTCAATCACTCCTCTGAGTGACGTGGCCACCCTCTCTTGCTGGGCCCGCAGGTCGTTGGTGCCCGTGTGGATTATGATGTGTGTGGGGGTGCCCAACTTGGCTTCAGTCAGCAGCTCCAGGGCTCTTCCTGTTGTCGGGCACCACACTTTCTCCACATGATGGTCAGGAAATAGTTGGCTTTCCTCAATGAATTTCCCATTTGAGTCCATTAATAGCACAATCTTTGGTTTGGGGAGGGGGCTGGGTTGTGCTCGTGTTGGAGGAGGAGTGGCGGGGGTGGGCTGGGCTGGTGGGGAGGGAGAGGTAGGTGGGGTGGGGGGGTGGGCTGGGCTGGTGGGGAGGGAGAGGTGGGGGGGGTGGGCTGGGCTGGTGGGGAGGGAGAGGTAGGTGGGGTGGGGGGGGGGGGTGGGCTGGGCTGGAGAGGTAGGCGGGGTGTGGTTCTGCTTTGATAGGGGGGAGCTGCATGCAGAGTGGGTGCTTAGGTGCTCCTGTAGGCTGTCTACATCTCTCTCTCTTCTTTTCAGCTTCTCCTTCACTAGAGTCAGGTCTTCCTTACAGATGTCTCTCTCTCTCTGAAGCTCTCTCACCTCGTTTGTTAGGTCAGCTAGTTTCTTCTCATAGTTGTCTCTCTCCTGTTGGGCGCTCCTCAACTGTACTGCTAGACTGTTGTCCTGTTCTCTCATCTTGCTGGTTAGGAGTTCCTCTAGGTTGTCAGGCTGTTGCTTGTTGACCTGTTCCCTGAGCTGCACTATTTCAACCTCCAGTTGAGAAAACTGTTCTTTTAGTAGGGCCATGGTGTGGGTTATCTGGGTTTGGTCTGAGTGGGAGGGGGGGCCATGTTCTCTTTCAGGTGCTAACGCTATCTTGGAGCAGCTGGGGGGCTGGGTGATGGCTTTGTTCTCCTCGGTAGTGAGGAGTGGTGTTGTCTGTGTCTGCCTCTGGCTCGGGGAAGGGGGTGTGGTTCAGATTTGTCTTTTCTGATAGTGCTTTCTCCTTTATGGTCTGGAAGTCTTTTTCAAAATGTCTCAGGTTGCCCTGTACCATAGCAGTCCCGTTCTTATACAAGTTGACTGTAATCATGTGACTATCAGGGTCTTCAACCTCTTTTATTTTTAATTTCCAGCCATGTTGGATTCCCCCCCTTTCGACATGCTGGTAGTGGGAGCGAATTGCTGTGTGCCATGTGTAGCTCCCCAACTAACAGACGTGACGAGGTTTTGATGAAAGTACTGAGTTGTTTACTGTTGCACAGTAACCCGTGAAAACTGGGTTAAAAGAGAAAATAAAAGACATTAAATTACAACAGGGAACAGGGAATGCATGTACGTGTCTTCATTTCACATTGCAGCTAAACAACGTTAGCATGTAGCTACCACATTAGCACATGACAGCATAATGTACAGAGCTAAATAAACTTGTACTAAACATACCTCGTAGGCTGCTTGTCACTACTAGGGGGCTAAACGTTGTGCTGCGGGTTCTCCTTCCTTCTCGGCTGTATGGCTTTGGCTGATGGCTCATACTTAATCATTTCTTAATTTCTTTTAGTTTATTTATTGAGCTAATTCAGAGCTCCGTGTTGCTTTGCGGCAAAGTGGCTTGAATGGTGTTACGTTCTTTTGTGTCAGAGAAACCGGCGCGGCAGATTAGTTCCGCCAAAGGACGAAATTAAAGGTAGGACCCAAACAAATATATAATTAGCAAAAATGCCAACTCCAAGTTAAACTGGCGGTGTGGGCAGTTACACTCCCACCAAATCACACGTGATTTCTTACGACTTAGAAAGACAACATACTGCATATTAACATTAATTTTTTAACAATAACTATTTAACTAAGGACCGACAGAGAGAGTGAGTAAGCCACTGGAATCTTCATCTTGCTTACAACAGCGTAACTGTCTTGTGGATGGGCCTCTCCAGGTGAACAGGCTTGGAGGTGCGCTTTCCCTTTCCATCCAGGTTCGAATCGCTGATAAGCAACTTGAGTCTTCTCACTCTTCCGTCCTTTCCTGGGTACACTTCGATCACCTTTGCCAACTTCCACTTGCTTCGTGGTGTCGCATCATCTTGCAGAATGACGACGTCATTGACCTTTGCGTTTCTGCGGTCTTTGATCCACTTCTGTCTGTGTTGGAGATTTAGGAGATACTCCTTCTTCCATCGTGCCCAGAAGTTGTTGGCTAAGAGCTGAACTCGGCGCCATCTCTTGCGGAGGTAAAGATCTTCCTTGACAAACTTTCCGGGTGGTGGAGAGAGGATCGTGGATTTCATGGTAAGTATGTGGTTTGGTGTCAAGGGCTCTGGACTGGATGAATCATTCAGATAATCAGTGGTAAGAGGTCTGCTATTTACCACCGCCATGACTTCATATAAGAAGGTTCGAAGAGAGGAGCAGTCAAGTTGTCTGGCTGACTGTTCTAGAATGGACGTCAAGACACTTCTGATGGTGCGAATTTGTCTTTCCCAGACGCCACCCATATGACTTGAAGCGGGGGTGTTCATGATGAACTCGCATCCCAATTCCTTGAGTTCCTCTTGATCCATCTCTTTCATTGCTTCAGCAAACTCGCGCCTGGCACCAACGAAGTTGGTCCCCTGATCACATCTTATCTGGCGGACTGTCCCACGAATGGCGATGAAGGAACGCAGAGCATTGATGAAGGCATCTGTAGTTAAGTCATCAAGCATTTCAACGTGTACTGCTCTGGAACACATACAGGTGAGTAACAGACCATAACGCTTTAGCTCCTTTCTCCCTTCCTTGACGTAGAATGGTCCGAAGCAGTCGATTCCACAGTAAGTGAATGGAGGGCTTGTTTCCATATGCTCTTCCGGGAGGTCTGCCATTCTTTGTTGCTCTGTGCATCTTCTGAGCTTCCTGCACGCTGTACACTTGTAGATGTGGGATGATACTGCCTTGCTGCATCCAAGGATCCATATGCCATTGGATCGGAGCGCATTCATGGTCATTCCACGTCCTTGATGGCACACCTTCTCGTGATAGTGCTTGACGAGTAGTGATGACACGTGACTGTCTCTTGGCAGGACCGCTGGATGTTTCACATGTGGATGTAGGGCAGCATGAGTTAAGCGGCCTCCAACTCTGAGGATACCGTGGCCATCCAGGAATGGACTTAACTTGTGCAACTTGTTGGCCTTGTCTTTGTTTCGTGTCTCCTTATGGCGCTTGAGGCACTGTATTTCTTGAGAGAGGGTTGCCTGTTGGACCATCTTGATTATGGTCAACTCTGCTTCCCTTCGTTCCTCTAAACTGCTGGCTTCACAGGACTTTGGCTTGAAGCCTTTGATTTCTCTTGCACGGCATTTGAGTCTGGCGATAGCTTTCACCATTCTTGACCAGTCGGAGAACTTGTCTAGGCGATCTAACAACGACCTTACTTCCTTCGCCTGGGTGTCATGAACTTGGACCATCTTGAGCTCTGGATCACTGCTTGTGATTTCTCCCACCTTGACTACTTCACTTGGTAGCTCTTTCTGCCATAAGAAGTCTGGGCCTGTGAACCAGTTAGACGCTACAAGTTGCTCCGCTGTGAGACCTCTTGAGGCGTGATCTGCTGGATTCTCTTCCGAAGCCACATACTGCCATTGTGCAGACTGTGTGCTTTGCTTGATTCGTTCCACGCGGTTTGCCACAAACACATGAAATCTTCTGGCTTCATTATTGATGTACCCGAGGACAACCATCGAATCAGTCCAGAAGAATTCTTGTAGGCAATCTACTTCCAGTTCTTTCTTGAGCATGTCACTGGTGCGGACAGCTACCACTGCTGCTGACAGCTCGAGTCTTGGTATGGTTGTAACCTTAGTGGGAGCGACTCTTGACTTTCCCATGACTAAGGAGCAGTGAACTTCGCTGGATGCACTGACTGCTCTGAG
Organism: Poromitra crassiceps; assembly: GCF_964638095.1. Taxonomy (NCBI): domain Eukaryota; kingdom Metazoa; phylum Chordata; class Actinopteri; order Beryciformes; family Melamphaidae; genus Poromitra; species Poromitra crassiceps. Next base: position 2,352,980 of record NC_139640.1, read on the forward strand.
GTATGAACACTCTCCGTAGCCTGACACGCTGGCGTCGGAGAAATGGTGGAGCTCGTAGCGCTGGACCTTGAAGCTTGATGGAATGTAGCATCTCTTTATCTTCACACCAGCCAGGTTTTGCAGGTCTCTGAGCCAATTTTCCCACAGGGGTCGAAGGTCATCAGGTAAGGTGTCATCCCAACTGAGCTTGTCACGACACATCTGCTACAGGATCTGCTTTCCCACCAGGATGAAGGGGGCCACAAATCCGAGAGGATCATATACTGAAGCAACTGTGGACAAGACTCCTCTTCGGGTGAGTGGGTTTTCTTTGACGACCACTCTGAACCTGAACTCATCTGAAGCCACGCACCACTGTACGCCGAGAGCTCTTTCCACGTGCAGGTCCTCCAGTGTCATGTTCAGGTCTTTGGCAGCTTCAGCACATTCTTCTTTGGGAATTGTGGCTAGGACTTCCTTGCTGTTGGAGATGAACTTGTGCAGCCGGAGTCTGCCTGTGCTGCAGAGCTCTCTGGCTTCCTTCACCAGCTGAATTGCTTCGCCCTTGGACGCTACACTTAACAAGCCATCATCGACATAAAAGTTTCTCTGTATGAACTTGATGGTGTCTTCACTGAAGCGTCCGGTTCCCTTGGCTGCAAGGTGTTTGAGTCCATAGTTGGCGCAACCAGGTGATGAGGCTGCACCAAACAGATGGACTTTCATGCGGTAGATGGAAGGTTGGGCTTCAACATTACCATTCTCCCACCACAGGAATCGTAGGTAATCTTGGTCTTCTACCTTCACATGGAACTGGTGGAACATGCGTTCTATGTCACACATGATCGCCACAGGACCTCTTCGAAATCGACAAAGGACTCCCATCAAGGAGTTTGTCAGCTCTGGACCGGTCAGGAGATGGTCGTTCAAGGATGTCCCTTGATACCTTGCAGAGCAATCAAAGACGACGCGGATCTTTCCGGGCTTTTGTGGGTGATACACCCCATGGTGTGGGATGTACCAACCTGAAGCTTTGATGTCTCTTTCTGGGACCTCTTCTGCATCTCTGCGGGTTATGGTTGCGTCCATGAAGGTCTTGTAGTCTTTGTGGTATTGCTCATTTCTTCTCAACTTCCTTTCTAGGCATCTGAGACGATGGATGGCGCACACCTTATTATCTGGTAAGTTGGGTCTTTCTTTCTTGAATGGCAGTGGCATCTCATAGTGACCATCATCTTTGAGTCTGATGCCTTTTTCCATCGCTGACAGGAACCGGGGATCCTCTTGAGAGATGTGGCCATCCTCTGAGGCTCTTTCGACAAAGTCGGATTCCAGCACCTTGAGCACATCTGCAGGTAAGATCACTTCCTTGATCTGTGTTCTACAGACATAGTGCACTTCGCTTGTGAGGCTTGAAGAGGACTGAAGACTTGGTGTCACTTGCTTCACGATGACCTGGTGACTTATTCCAATCGCGTCTCCATAATCGAGACATGGGTTGCCGTAGCCGACTACACTCCATCCCAAGTCTGTTTTCAGTGCAAAGGGCTGATTTTCTTCACCTGGTACCACTTGTCTTGGGAGGAGAGCTTGAGGACAGTTGTAGCCGATTAACAGGCCAACGTCACATTTGAGCTGAGGAGCGATCTCGTCTGCGATGTGTTCAAGATGCGGCCATGTCTTTGCTGTCTCTGGGGTGGGAATATGATCTCTATTTGCAGGGATGAATTCTCTTGAGTAGGTCACTGGCAGAGGGATTATCTTGTCAGAGTGATATCCTCTCACTTGTAGACCAGTCAGCTTGTGGCAGGACACGACAGTGTTTCTTGAAGCCATTGTGGACAGCTTTAGCTGAACTGGTTAATTCTTTGCATGGAGAGCCTTAGCCGTTTCTTCGAGAATAAAGGTTGTGTCACTCTGTGTATCGAGGAGTGCATACACAAGAACTTCACAACGTGGCTCACTTGCGGACGACACCCATACTGGGACGATTGTGGACGTATGAGTGTCTTTGACATTCTGGATGACTCTATTTGATATCGCCTCACGTGAAGTTCTTTCTGTCGTATGTTGTGGCCATTCTGTTTTCCTTTCCCTCGAGGTTTCACTCTGCCTCACACCACCAGGCCTTGTAGCCATCCTCTCTTCCTTGGTGCGGTTATCATGGAGGCAAGTCGGATGTCCTTTCTCACACATCTCACAGATCTTTCTGTCTTCACAGTCCTTTGAGCGATGGCCAGACTTCAGACAGCCAAAGCACAATTTCTTCTCTTGAACAAACTTGACTCGTTCTGAGATTGTCTCATTCATGAATTTGCGGCACTTATGTAGACTGTGACCTGCCTTCTCACAGAAGGGACAGCTTGTAGCAGCAACTTTCTCGTCTGAGTTGATTGCCAGTACCTTTGCTCCAGGAGCTCTAAACCTTGAAACCTTGGTTCTTTCACTTTCATTTGGCTTTAGAGCATGGAGAGATGTTATTGGGTTGCAAGCGATCTTGGCTTCGCATGTGAGAAACTTGACGAACCGACTGAAGCTTGGGAATGTGTGACTTTCATCCTCCACTGCTGTGGCTATCCTATTCCACCTTGAGGTCAGCCAGTCTGGAAGTTTGGCCAGAATTTTCTGGTTCTCATTGCAGACGTTGAGTATTTCAAGTCCTCTTATCTGAGACATGGCGGCTTCACAGCTGCGAAGGAAGTCGGCACGTTCTTGAAGTTCCATACTGCCTTTGGAGCTTATCTTGGGCCATGCATCGAGCTTGTCTCTGAAGGCTTTGGAGATGAGGAAAGGGTTGCCATATCTCTCTTCTAGAATATTCCATGCTGAACGATAGGCTAGCTCAGTGCCTAGCAGGAAGTAGCTCTCTATAGCCTTCTTGGCGGGTCCACCCACATACCTTCGTAGATAATATATATTTTCTTCAGCTGGTATATTTTTCCGATCGATGAGTGTATGAAAGGAAACCTTCCAGTCATTGTATCTGAGTGGGTCACCATTGAACATTGCTGGTTCAGGGACAGGAAGACGACTTGCACTGATGGACTCTGCAAACACTCTAACGAGAGCTGCTGTGCTGTCTTCTTGCTTTGGATGTATCACGGGTTGTGGTGGAGACCAGTGCTTTAACAGGCTGTTATCATGCTTGACTTCCTCCTCCAGAGGGAGAGGTTGATGGAGTAGCTTGTGTATTTCTTCATCTGAGCATTCGCTCTGCTCATATACTTGCTGTCGTGCCTTGGCAGCGTTTAGATTCTTAATGGTCTCCAGTCGTTCTAGTTGTCTGCGCTTGGCTTCTAGCGCTCTTTGTTTCTCTGCATTCTCTGCCTCTTGTTTAGCTCGCAAATGTGCAGCTTCAGCCTCTTGTTTAGCTCGCAAATGTGCAGCTTCAGCCTCTCGTTGAGCTTGCAATTGTGCAGCTTCAGCTTCGAGTCTTTGTAGTTCTTCAATGTGACGTTCTTGCTCTAGCTGTACTTCTAAAGTGGCTTTATTGGCAGCAACTTCAGCAGCAGCGTGTCGGTTGGCAGAGCTCAGGCTTGAATGTTTGGATGTGATCTTGGAGCTGCTGAGAGATATGCTGTGGTGAGAGCTGAGGCTTGGTTTTTCTGAGCCCGCAGATTTGAATACAGATGCTGTCTCTTTTCCACCTTGTTCTTCATCTTCATGACCTTCACTCATTCTTGTGTGTAGACGGCTCTTCACAGACTCGATTAATTTCTTCGTTACTGCTTCACAGGTGTCTACTCTGCGACGCATATCATTGTCGGGAATGTCCTTGTGTCTTAATTCTTCATAAGCAACGTTAAGATCCCTTGAGGCATTGCTTACCCTTGTGGTGATTTCATGCAGCAGGTCATTTGAGCATTGGCCACTCAGCGCTTGTTTGGCGTCTTTAGTGATAGCCTTCCACTTCTCGTAGCTCACACTGAAACGGTGTACAAGTCTTCTTACTTGATCATCGTGCAGTTCTTGGCCCTTTTCCGTTAACCTACGGATCCTTTGGCTTCTTGTTTGCTCTTGTGAGGAAGCGGGGTTATCAACTCCTGTGCCTTCGGTCGCCTGTGGTTGCATGTCTGTGCCTTGCTGATGCGCGTCTTCACCTACTACACGCTCTCTGTCAGTCTCGGGGAAATTCTTATACGTTGACATTTTACTTTGTTTGTTTCAAAAGGGGGTTTGACATTAGCTGGGTAATTACTTCGTTTATACTAATATTTGTAAGCTATAATGTAGCCCAAGCTTAGTTGAGTAGTTATCTTATTTACTTTAGAATATTATGTCTAGTGTAATCCGAGCAGTTGAGTAGGAATCTTATTCTTATATAGCGTGTGGCTAATAGCACTGTTTTGGCCTATTTGTTATAGTCACAGCCTTATTTACACTTAAATTCTCACAAGTGACAATTAAACAAACAACAAAAATATTAGCTCTCAAAATTGTTAAATAAACATATCTTATTCAGCAATAGCCATTCATTTTAAATGTGCTATATAGCTAATCGCTTTACTCTTAGTGTTACTAGATCTGTACTAAATATTTACAGTATACTCATAAAGTAACACAATATAACAGTATCAATATCAAGTAACTTCAATAGGCTTCAGTAGAAAAGGTAAGTAAATGACATTAACTTGTATTGTATGAAAAACAAAATGTTTCTCCTTTTCAGCTTATAAGGTAAGTAAACGTATTTATGAAAAATAAAATTAATGTTTCTCTTTTTCAGCTTAGAAGCAATATTAACTTATTATATGAAACGCAAAATAGTTTAAATCTAATGTGCATAACATTTAAGAGTCTTTTTATTGCAGGTTGATTCACGCTATGGCACCTGGACCTTCCCCTGGGCGCTGCGTCTTGGATGGCCGTCAGATGCTGCTGAGAAGTGGAGCTGTCTGGTCTGATCCACGGATCGCTGCTCTCTGGCGCCACCTTCCTCGTCTACTCACGCGGTGCAGACGAGTTTTCACTGTAGCTCCCCAAGTAACAGACGTGACGAGGTTTTGATGAATGTACTGAGTTGTTTACTGTTGCACAGTAACCCGTGAAAACTGGGTTAAAAGAGAAAATAAAAGACATTAAATTACAACAGGGAACAGGGAATGCATGTACGTGTCTTCATTTCACATTGCAGCTAAACAACGTTAGCATGTAGCTACCACATTAGCACATGACAGCATAATGTACAGAGCTAAATAAACTTGTACTAAACATACCTCGTAGGCTGCTTGTCACTACTAGGGGGCTAAATGTTGTGCTGCGGGTTCTCCTTCCTTCTCGGCTGTATGGCTTTGGCTGATGGCTCATACTTAATCATTTCTTAATTTCTTTTAGTTTATTTATTGAGCTAATTCAGAGCTCCGTGTTGCTTTGCGGCAAAGTGGCTTGAATGGTGTTACGTTCTTTTGTGTCAGAGAAACCGGCGCGGCAGATTAGTTCCGCCAAAGGATGAAATTAAAGGTAGGACCCAAACAAATATATAATTAGCAAAAATGCCAACTCCAAGTTAAACTGGCGGTGTGGGCAGTTACACCATGCTTCTGGTTGGTCTGTGTAGAAGATGAGGTTACTCACATCACCGTTTTTGTAGGTGTCTGCAAATAGGCTCTCTGGCTTCTGCTACATCAGCTTGTGTTTGTGTTGATTCCTGGTCTTGATGTTCTTTTTGGCCTCTGCAGGGTAGAGGATGAGCTCAGTACTCATCAGGGCCGGGGTCATGGTGCTGGTGGTCTCTGTTGTTCTGCTCTGCTGCTGTACCTGGCTGGTGGGTGGGGGAGTGGCAGCTATTGTCTCTTCTGTAGTAGAGTGGTCAGGGGAGGCCAGGTTGGAAAGTTGCCTTTCTTCTGCTGTGGTTCTCATGTTGTTTTCTTGTTGTTCTCTTGTTCTTCCTGGGTTTTTTTTTTTTTTTTTTTTTTTTTTTGCCCAGATCCTTGTAGAAAGTTGCTTCTTATTGTTTCTTGTTGAGGTCGATGCAAAATTTAAGAGTTTATCCCATTTCAAAATGCAAAAGAAACTTGAAAGTTCAGGAGCTCATTTTGGCTGCTGCTGCTACTTCTCTCTCTCTCTCTCTCTCTCTCTCTCTCTCTCCAGACGTGAGGCTGGTGAATAGTACTAGTCTGTGCTCAGGCAGACTGGAGGTGAAGTCTAACCAGTCATGGTCCTCAGTGTGTGAAGCTGACTTTGACCAGCAGGATGCAGAGGTGGTCTGTAGGGAGCTTGACTGTGGGGCTCCTTCAGTCCTCCAGGGGGCGCTCTATGGAGACAGGGAGACTCCAATGTGGACCAAAGAGTTCCAGTGTGAAGGCAATGAGTCTGTTCTCCTGGACTGTGGAAGCTCAGACTCAGCTAGAAACACCTGCTCACCTGGCAAAGCTGTTGGACTCACCTGCTCAGGTAGGAGAGGAGCTGCAGCTTGGATTTAGCTTCAGTGCTGTTCTATTCAAAGTAATGTTGCAACCTAAGAGATTTCATCCACTATTCATTTTTCCATAGACGTTTAGAAAAATCCTTCTAAAAGGAGTTTTACTGGTCAAACCATTCAGCTATTTAGAATCAGGAGAGACCAGAGAACATGTCACAAAGAAGAAGAGAAAAAGGGTGGTGGGGAGGACGTGCATTTCTTTAGTCTGCTTCTCCTTCATGGTGAAATGTTCTATGGTCTCTCACCATCCTAAATCTATGGA
>NC_139640.1:2364641-2367141 GCF_964638095.1 Poromitra crassiceps
CTCTCTCATTCACTCCATCTCTTACTCCCTCTCTCTAACTCTCATTCATTAACTATCTATCTCCCTCTCTCACACTCTCTCTCTCTCCCCCTCTCTCTCATTCACTCCCTCTCTCTCTCACTCTCTCCCTCACTCTCTCTCTCTCTCTCTCTCTCTCTCTCTCCCTCCCTCTAATTCAATTCAAAGAGGTGTTTTTGGATGTATCACATGATCATAGTGAGTATAAAGCACATTGCACAGGGTTGTACAAAGTACCCTCCCATTATTTAACATAAAACAATGTTACTGTAACATGAGAGTACAAAAATACAACCATGTCAGCAACATTTTCTAATGTGTGTGTGTGTGTGTGTGTGTGTGTGTGTGGGTGTGTGTGTGTGTGTGTGTGTGTGGCAAGGGCGTCGTTTTGGTCTCAAAGTTGGTAGGGTCGAGGACGGCATGAGGGGAGGTTGCTTCGGTGGCGCCCGCAAGGGTGCCGGCGAAAAAATTTGAGGTTTTTGTTTTACCTTTTTTAGCCATATTTAGACGAATATCTCATTTTAAATCAACATTAGGATTATACTGTTGTGATGTCATTATTCAGTATCTTCTCCTTTTCTCAATAACTTTCATGTCACCACCTGCTCAGCTCTCCTGTCAGCATAATTGTAACTAACAAACACAAACTGTAGGTTTAGCCATCTAATCATGTTCTTTCACAAACAGCCGGTTTGGAAAGAAAAAATTGCCACTGAATCCCACACATCATACATCCTACATTTCTTCCTCCTAAGAGTTGCACGATCTTCAGTCAGATGTCAATTGCCACCATTTGACATCGCCAATACACTGTTGTCATCGCGCAAGCACATGGCTACTTAATATGGACGTTAACTCATTCAGGGCCAGTTTAGGACTGCCAATATTTAGCACAGGCCAAAGATTTTCATAATTGTTGGTCATCTTTCAAGACCCACAGTAAATTATCTATTAGCACCAGAGTGATTTGCAATACCTCAAAATGAAGATGTACGTCTCTGGGTTCACCAGGAAAAAAAAAGTTAGCTTTTAGCATGTTCTGTACTCTACTTATATCCATTTATATACACCCTGTTTTCACCCAAAATGTCTCTCTCTCAGATGACAAACAGGAGCAAATGCAATTTCTGTAAAATATACATTCTCAAGCAGAACTCGCTCTCAATTCTTTTATTTTGAACTGTATTGACATCAGACATGTAAATACTATTCGTTATGACACAAATGAAAAAAAAAATATATATATATATATATATATATACACATGAAGTGCTTTTTTTTTACATTCAACAATATAGCAGTGTGAGTGAGTGTGCAGACAGACACACAGACAGACAGACAGAGAGACAGACAGACAGACACACCGACAGACAGACAGACAGACAGACAGACAGACAGACACACACACACACACACACACACACACACAGACACACACACACACACACACACACACACACACACACACGATCCCCCTTCGTTGCGTGATTTCTAACCCCACATAGGATAAGCAATAACCACGCCCTGTGGCGCCGGGATTGGCCAGGAGCAACACTGGAGCAGAGACACTACACTGGAGGGCACGCAGTCCAGCGATTTCATGAAGCTCTTGAGAACGGGCAGCGGGCGCCTGCCTAGCTGTTCATGTGCTGCTCGTCCATGTGCCCTGTCATATTCTCCCTGCTATCGTTGCCGTTTTCCCCTCGGCTATTCAACACGTCCTCACCGCCCTCTGATCACTGCTGATCGATCATTTCCTCATTCCTCCGATGATCAAACGCATCTGTGGATTACTTTCTCCGGTTTTCTCCGGCTGGCACACAGGAAGGCTGGCACACAGGAAAGCGACCAGCTCCTGCAGCGCGCGAGGGGCGTTTCAATGGGGTTTCTCCTGTCTGCACAAGGCAAGCTCCTTATCCATTTTCTGATATTCCTCCTGCTCAATTTCAAAACAACAGCTGCGGTATGTGTTTGTTCACGTGTTGTCTTAGATGATAGGGACCTGATACCATGTGACAGGCTGGGGAAGTGTTTTAACTACGCCCTGCAGTAATAAAAACAAAAACACGTCAAACACGTCATTGGCCCTCTGGGCTATTCCTGATAAGACGTCAAAGACGTCATTGGCCCTGAATGAGTTAACATCCATATTATAGCCATGTGCTTCAGCTGCGCACTGTACTTTGCTAAATTAGCATCGATGCTAGCGGGACTTGCCTGCTTGCTGCTGCTTGCACTGCTGCACTGCTGCGGCACTGCTGCTTGCTGGTAATGTTAATCCCATGTCAGAAAAAGTCTCCAGATTTGTCGCTAAGGTTAGTCTCTTCTCCAGGAGGGTCTGTCTGCGGCGCGTGATTTCTATAACCCGGAAAACTGTGTGTGTGGGTGGGCGTTTGTTTGGTCATCAGCCAAATGAGCCAATCAAACGTGAGTTTGGGGGGAAAAAATTGGACTGGCCCATTCAGTTGTGAAAAACAGGGGT
>NC_139640.1:2372141-2394641 GCF_964638095.1 Poromitra crassiceps
CGATCATTTGAAAGCTCTTCCAGCCTGGAGCTGATCTGCTCAGGTAACTGAACAGTGACATCACATCCTCAGCTGCTTCCACAGTGCCAGGCTGCTCTCTGACTCCTCTGTTACAATGTAGCAGTTCTCTGTATTACAATGTAGCAGTTCTCTGTATTACAAATGAATGTAGCAGTTCTCTGTATTACAAATGAATGTAGCAGTTCTCTGTATTACATATGAATGTAGCAGTTCTCTGTATTACATATGAATGTAGCAGTTCTCTGTATTACATATGAATGTAGCCTCTCCTCTGTCTTGGACGGTGGCTGCTAACAGACAAACCGTCATCTTTCAACCATCAGCATTCATCACTTTGGTTCAGCCAATCATCTCCCTCTCTGTTTACAGACCTGCTGGTCCAGCCAATCATCTCCCTCTCTGTTTACAGATCTGCTGGTTCAGCCAAACATCTCCCTCTCTTCCTCCATGGACGGGGTCTCCGAGGCCCAGCAGGTGTTCAGGGGCTCCAGCTTCACCATCAGCTGCTCCATCCAGCCACAGTACCCAGGAGGCTTCTTCCACCTCACCTCCAGCAACACAGCACAGGACTACATCCTGCCAGCTGTCAATCACTCTGCCTCCCACACAGCAGACAACCACACCCAGCCAGCTGTCAATCACTCTGCCCTCAACACAGCAGACAACCACACCCAGCCAGCTGTCAATCACTCTGCCCTCAACACAGCAGACAACCACACCCAGCCAGCTGTCAATCACTCTGCCCTCAACACAGCAGACAACAACACCCAGCCAGCTGTCAATCACTCTGCCCTCAACACAGCAGACAACCACACCCAGCCAGCTGTCAATCACTCTGCCCTCAACCACACCCAGCCACCTGGCAATCTCACTGCCCACTTCCTGTTTCCTGCTGCAAGCCACGCCCACCAAGGGATCTACAGCTGTGTTTATCACATCTATGTTTTCTCTCATAACTTCTCCTTTGAGAGCCAGCCCCTGTCTCTCACTGTCTCAGGTAACTTGACGGAGAATATTCCAGTTTTTGCCCTTATTCCAAAAAAAGACAATATACCACAAATAGTCCTGTTCGCATGCAGCAGTGCATACTCCCATTACTGTAACATAAAATGTTCCCATGACGTAATGTACGTCCTACAGCTACGCTGATTCATGCATTCACTCACTCACTCATCTTAACCTGCCCCCCAATGGCTGTTGGGGTGCATGAACATACCTACACACTATAGGGGTGTAAAGGACTCGTGAAACTAGCGTTTGCATGGATAAACTTTTGGGGATTTTTGCATTATTACAATCAAACGCAGTTTGGACTCGACCAACATACCTCTGGTCTCTGATATGGTAAATGAAAACAAGTCGTGGTCATCAGAGCCAGCCTTATTTTTTAACACCAGTAGTTTTACTTCATATTTCAGTAACTTGAGTACAGACGTTCAGTTTAAATTGTAACAACTTTCACGTAACAAAAAATTCCTTTTCTGAAATTAAACGAAATAAATAAATTAGAAAGCAAATTAACATATAGGTTTAATAGGTTTAAGGAAGGTATTTTTCTTACCTCATGCTGGTACGCCGTCCTTCCATTCAAACTTGGAACAACTTTGGTAACAGATTAGTGATGGTGACACAATATACAATGAGTATCAGCCACTGCCATCGGTGTATTTAATCTTATCGGCCGATGAGACAGTTGTAGTCAACAATGCAAAAATCGTCCATTTCCGATATTTAACCGATACATTTGTGCATCACTAAGGGCAACACGAGATTTATGTTTAATGGGAGCTGTTCTCATGATGTCAGCTGATCTGATGAGATGTTTCTGTTTCAGCCTCTCCAGCAGATCTCAGCTTCAGACATGTTGCCCCGCTGCTGACTGTGCTGTTGCTGCTCACTGGCCTCTGTTTCTACTGCAAGGTACTGAACATCTTTACTCAGTAGACGATTGGTTAAATGAAACAGACTGTACATTTTAGCTAGAAGAGAGGTGTGATCCAGTAACAGCTGCTGTCATGTTTTTCCAGGCCAGAAGGAGGCACCAGCCAGGAAGAGAGAACATTGAGCTGGTTTATTATAACCTTGTTGGTTCAGATGCTGAAGGAAGAGAGGAGAACATCGAGCCAGATTATGAGGACATTGAGATGGGTTATGATGACGTGGGTGGTTCCAGTATTGTAGGAAGAGAGGAGAACATTGAGCTGGACTATGATGACGTGGGTGGTCCCAGTGCTGAAAGAAGAGAGGAGAACATTGAGCTGGATTATGATGACCTGGGTGGTCCCAGTGCTGAAGGAAGAGAGGAGAACATTGAGCTGGATTATGATGACCTGGATGGTCCCAGTGCTGAAGGAAGAGAGGAGAACATTGAGCTGGACTATGATGACCTGGGTCGTCCCAGTGCTGAAGGAAGAGAGGAGGACATTGAGCTGGATTATGATGACCTGGATGGTCCCAGTGCTGAAAGAAGAGAGGAGGACATTGAGCTGGATTATGATGACCTGGGTGATCCCAGTGCTGAAGGAAGAGAGGAGAACATTGAGCTGGATTATGATGACCTGGGTAGTTCTAGTGCTGAAGGCGGGTTGGGTGAAGAAGCAGCAGCCCAGGGATAGTAGGATCTCCAAGGAGCTGATCTCACTCCAGATGGATGTCTCAGCTCTCACCAGCCAGCTGTCCATCACCTTAGTGAAGGTAGTGACCTTGAGAGTTCCCTTTAAAGTCCCATTGAAATCACAGCAGGAAAAAACAGAATAATTGAAAAGGAAGTCAGGACATATTGCAGTTGTCTATCCATCAATATCATAATGCAGCCAATCAGTTGTCAGTAGTGAAGGCTCACAGCAAATCAGATGACTCCTTGACATGAATATTCATGACAACTCTCCCTGTCAAAGTTACTGAGAGTCTAATTGGTTTGATTGAATTGTCATTTCAGTTAGACTTTAATAATTTGTTATTCGGTTTATCAGTTAGTTCAGGTCCATTTCTTGTCACAGTGATATCTACAATCTGAGGTTTGGAAGAGGTGGAGAAAGCCTTCAGGGATTGTGAAGAGGAATGTGACACAAGAGTCACACATGTATTCATCAGGGTCCAATTCAGAAACTGAAGAAAACAAAACATTCTGCTTTTGTGCATCCATTGTTAACTGTGGGGTTTGGATCTACTGAACCTCTTTAATAGCCAGACATGTCTCAGATTTATCAGATCTATCTAGCAGCTGTAAGTAGCGGTAGAGACCAACAAGCAAGGACTAGAAATCTAGTCTAGGAATAGATGTTTCAGATGTATTGAGTTAGATGTGAGTTTAGATCAATAGATCATTTTGTGTTTCAGATCTATTGAGTTAGTTGTGTGAGTCTAGATCAATAGATCATTTTGTGTTTCAGATGTATTGAGTTAGATGTGTGATTATATATATATATATATATATATATATATATATATATATATATATATATATATATATATATATATATATATATATATATATATATACACATGCTGTCAGCTGACAACACCACGTCTTTAAAACCATCTCTTCAACCATTTAAACTGTTGCTGCTTTTGATCAAATTAATCTTCATCAATATATATAACAAATCATAAATACAGGATTTTATGTTTTATGTTTTTTGGCCCTCGACTTCCTCACTATTACTTGTAATAATGGTTATGTTGCACATAATCCACATCCTGTATATATACTGTAATCTCACAAAGCATTTTCCTTCATCCTGTATATATAATGTAATCTCACACAGCATTTTCCTTCATCCTGTATATATACTGTAATCTCACACAGCATTTTCCTTCATCCTGTATATATACTGTAATCTCACACAGCATTTTCCTTCATCCTGTATATATACTGTAATCTCACACAGCATTTTCTTTCATCCTGTATATATACTGTAATCTCACACAGCATTTTCCTTCATCCTGTATATATACTGTAATCTCACACATCATTTTCCTTCATCCTGTATATATACTGTAATCTCACACAGCATTTTCCTTCATCCTGTATATATACTGTAATCTCACACAGCATTTTCCTTCATATTCACATTTCCTCTCACTTTCATTGCAAAACAGTTAAATGCCATTCTTAAATTGAATAACCACTTGTTTGATACCCCTTGGAGTGCACATAAAAAACATTGAGGTGATTTATGTGAAAATGATCAAGTCAATGTCTTAATTATGATTTATAACAAAAATATACAATGAATAAAATGATTACAATATTCATGCATCTATATATAATATGTACAAATGGAAATACATTTTTGCAAAGGAACAAACTTTTTTTTTTTTCTTATTTATTTCAGCCTGCATACGGTTGTTTCATGTCTTGTTTTATGTTCTAAAATAATGCATATTTTTCATTATCTGTCCATGTTAGTTCATGTAAATAATATGTTAACACTTTCAGTGCCACGGCCCTTGGGCAAAAGGTTGCTTGCTGTGCCACATAGGCCGCAATGCATTTTAAAACAGTCATATAATTTCTTTAATAATTACTATGTAAACACTGAACACGCACAAATAACGATGAGACTCTCTTCTATCACCTGCAAAAAAAAGTTTATTGATCCCATTTTCCGTTCTTTAGTTATGAGCCGGAGAAGATAGCTTGATTGAACGGAAAAACAGAGCTTTTTTTCTACGAGCTGAGATAATGAGCCTTTTGTGAAATTAAACATTTCAAGCACATCACTGACTCTGAAGCTAATTTTCTGATGTAGTCACACCTCAAAAATAATTTCCTTCAATAAAACAGTGAAGGCAAGGGAATTTTGTTTGGAAGAATAATATTTTTAGCTGAAACCAGCAGCGCTGGCGCCTGCATGCGCTGCTGGTTGCAGCTTCTTGCTGATCTTTTGCTGCTGGTGGGCATCGGATATTCTGGCTTGCGTTTGCCAACCCTGTCCTGCTGTCTGGGTCTGTGTTGTGTACTTGGCTCTGCGTGCCCACCTCCCCCCCTCCTCCTCCCCCCCCCCCCGTTGTGGGAGGAGTGTCTCTCTGCTCTGCTGTTTTGTCTGCCTGTGCTCAGCACTGAAAAAGTCCGCTAGATACTGCTTTTTTACAGCCGCGTGTACCAGCTCCCATGCTTCGAGTTGAGAATAATAACAAATCCACGGCTGATCATGTGTTGCAGCGGACACGGAGGCTGTTGCAGCGGACACCGAGGTGCTCAATTGTGATAGCAGATTGGCTGCTGCAGGGGCACAGCTAAACGTTGCTTCAATGAAGCCGCTGCATACGGACGGATGCGATGCGATTTCCTTCCCCCCAATGACTTCTTCTGTGTGTTTCACTCCACGTTCTCTCATCTGGAGAGCGCTGTCGCCACCTAAGGGTTCTGTAAAATAGGTTAGACACATTCAATACCTCTGAATATTGTAAGAGGCGATGTAAGAGGCATAGATCGACACCCCCCCCGTCAAAATTTTTTTTTTCGAGTTATTGACGCCATTTGGCGTCGCTGGCACTGTACGGTAAATTTCTAATGACGCCATATGGCGTCGCTGGCACTGAATGTGTTAACATACTTACATTAATTTCATTGTAATTCATTGTAGATCTTAGTTTCTGGTGTTTTTGCTTCATGTGCCGCCCGGTTGTTTGTGATTTGTTGTTGTCCGCTGATTTATCAGCATTTCTGTTGATTTCCTTTGGCATTTTTATGGTGCCCCATGTTTGACTATATGTATTTTGTTTTATGGTGCCCCATGTTTGACTGTATGTATTTTGTTTTATGGTGCCCCATGTTTGACTGTATGTATTTTGTTTTATGGTGCCCCATGTTTGACTGTATGTATTTTGTTTTATGGTGCTCCATGTTTGACTGTATGTATTTTGTTTTATGGTGCCCCATGTTTGACTGTATGTATTTTGTTTTATGGTGCCCTATCAGGGACTACAGATGTAAATTAGCTTGAAGCTATAATCTGGTGCAAGGCATTACTTTGTTCTTTATTGAGAATGATTAATGTACATGCACACTGTCCCTGCCAAATAAACAGAATACAATAAAATAAATAATGTATGTTAGTTCAACAACTATGCTTTTCATATGCATAATGTATGTTAGTTCAACAACCATGCTTTTCATACTTCTAGTCATGTATTTTTAGTTATGTTGTCGTGTTGAAACTAGTCATACTGTCTCTTCTAGATTCAAGATTCAAGATTCAAAAGATTTATTGCCATGTCAACAAAAGTTGATAGGAATTTGTCTTGGTTCACTCTCAGAGACAACAAAAAACATAGCAGCCAGCGACAGGAACAGTTCTCAGCTGTATCATATCCAGTCTGTACCTTACGCCCACAGAACCTGGTCAAAGGAAGTTGGAGGGAAAAAAATGCTTCAGTCCGGAGGAAGTTCAAACCAACCAGCCTGCAGGACATCCGCTCGTATTTCTCCAATCACCTTACATCCAGACACCCGCCTATCATCGCTCATTATTATCCATGAGTTTCCCTTTCTGCTTTGGCCAAGTTCTCCCAGCTTGAAGTACAGACGTTTAGGAGGAAGCATTTGAAAATTGCGGGAGCCAACCGTCTGTTTTAAGAGACTACGTTGTAAATATTGGTGTGCTGAAACAACCCAATTTCACCACAGTGATCTTTTATAGAATTTAATTTGATCCCTGTACCAAGGGCGCCGGATTAATTTTAGAAGTGCAGAGGCCAAAAAGTGTGTGTGTGTGTGTGTGTGTGCGTGCGCACGCGCGTGTGTGTGTGTGTGTGTGTGTGGAATTGAACGGTGAGTCATATCGATCAGTTCACGGTCTACGGTTATGTACGTTACCCGAAAAGTAAGGCAACACTAAATAATCAAAAGATTGAATTGGCTTTGGTGTCATATTTTCCAAGAGAGTTTATCGTGGTGGACTTTAATCACTATCACATGAAGATGTCAGTCAGTCTGTCTTCAGCCAACCTTCTCTAGTTTGACTGGAGGCCGCAGGAGAACATGCAGCTGTCTCCTCTGCAGGGCGGGTGAAATATGTCCCCCCCCCCCCCCACACACTAACTACAAGATTAAATAGAAAAACGATAAGATCGAATGCAGAGTTGGGGAAACTGAACGGTGCTTTCCTGTGATGATCGTGTGATGATAGCATAGTGTGAAGATCAGACAGCATTACCTGGCAACAGTCAGATTACTCTGATAAAAGTAGGGTTGCGGTGGTGATGCTATGGAAACAGACACGTGTCTGGTAAGTTTGGCTCATAACACAAACACTTGAACTTAAATAGCCTGGGGGATTTTCAGTATGTGGAAGTTTTCAGTGAATTCAAAAATCATCTGGGGTCAGTTGCACCAAGTGGTCTTAACTATGCCTGGTCGTACTCGTAACTCCTACGTCGGTCTTAGTTAAGACTCAAGATTCAAGATTCAAGATTTTTTATTGTCACTCCATGGTACAAGTATCACGTGTGAAATTCTTGTGCTGTGGACTCCGTTTACAACATAGTACAAATATAACAGGGCATATGAGTGCAAAAACAGCAAGAGACACAACAACAGTAAGGCAGTATAGTGATAAGACAAGTCAGAGACAGTGGCATATTCACTGCACATAGGTGCACATGTCATGTAAATGATAGATATCAATACTATTATGAATTTGATCAGCTCTTCTTGCACACAGGGCACCTCAGATAGTGCCTGTTTCTTAATGAGAACAAAAACACATTCTACACTCAATTTAAAACTTATAAAGGGAGTGAGAACAGTTCCTCTGTTTTCCCTCTTTGACTTGGTGGTAAACATATTTCATGGTGTCTAGCACCACCCAGTGGTCACTGCACAGATTACACAGGCAATTATTTATTATTTTAAAAGGAGCCTATTGACATAGTACAATGTGTGTGTAACTGACCGCTTACCTCCTAATTGTCATTGACTATTTGTTTTATTTTGTGTAATTGGTACATTTCCTTTATAAGGAGTTTTTTGGTTCCTTGATTGGACTTGGAACAGCTCGAATGCATATTAACCTGTGAGTTTCCAGAAGATGGCAGACAAGGGGGGGTCTATTGCCCTTTCATGTCATGTCATGTGACTAGGAAACCCCATTTCCTAGAGCCAATATCACCACCTGTCTCAGGTGGCCTCATTCGAGTGCTAGCAGCAAACTTGTAAGCAGAGTTTGAGAAACTCCAACACACTGCAATGAAGATGAGAAACCACTTTAAATCCAATCCAATCCAATCCAACTTTATTTATAAAGCGCTTTAAAACAACCAGAGGTGGACCAAAGTGCTGTACAGAGTACTGAAGAGCAATCGGCTAAAAACAATAAATCAATAGAATCAGATAAAATCAATGAAATGAATAAACATAATAAAAGACGTTACGTAAAATATATAAAAGCAAAAATCAATCAAATGCATATAAACAAAATAAAACGTATAAAATAATAGAATGCATAAAGACATAAAAGCAACTCATGGGTCATAAAATCAGCATCCTACATGGCAGTGAAGGCCAAGGAGAAAAAGTGTGTTTTGAGGAGGCCTTTATAGGAGGCCTGCCTAATCTGCAGCGGTAGGCCGTTCCATAGTTTAGGAGCCACTACAGAGAAGGAGCGATCCCCTCTGAGTATAGAGTATGTGTAGTGTATGTAGAGTATAGTTTAACTTGAGCTGTGATTGCAGTTGCGTTGTTTCATTTAAGTTGATGTTGACATTTCTCTTGCTTCATTTGTTCGCCAGTGTGCCATTTTGGTCAAGATGAATCGGTAAACCCTCGGTTAACCCATTGATACCTGATGCACATTTAAGAACGCGGTTCGCGGTCTTAAAGGGATACGCACACAAATGAGGGATATACATGCAAATGCTGCATCAGGTATCAATGGGTTAACAGCCTTGGTGAGCGGATTGAGGTACGCTGAATGTGTTGCACTATCAGCAGGCACATTGTATTGTTCCATTTGAATGTGTTTTGTTTGTTTGAGGAAAGTGGTTTGAGCTGTTGCAGTGTGTGGTGTCTTAGACTAGACTTAGACTACTGTAAAAAATATCATAGTGTTTAACCAAACCAAGAGCTGTTACAGTGTGTGGTGTCTTAGACTAGACTTAGCCTACTGTAAAAAATATCATAGTGTTTACCCAAACCAAGAGCTGTTACAGTGTGTGGTGTCTTAGACTAGACTTAGACTACTGTCAAAAATACCATAGTGTTTACCCAAACCAAGAGCTGTTACAGTGTGTGGTGTCTTAGACTAGACTTAGACTACTGTCAAAAATACCATAGTGTTTACCCAAACCAAGAGCTGTTACAGTGTGTGGTGTCTTAGACTAGACTTAGACTACTGTAAAAAAATACCATAGTGTTTAACCAAACCAAGAGCTGTTACAGTGTGTGGTGTCTTAGACTAGACTTAGACTACTGTAAAAAAATACCATAGTGTTTAACCAAACCAAGAGCTGTTACAGTGTGTGCTGTGTTAGACTACTGTAAAAAAATACCATCAGTTTTTAAGGCGGAAGGAAAGGACAGATAGCGCTAAACCACTGAGCCACCATGCTGTGCCATCCAGTGGGCTTCACAGAACAGATATAAAGTCATTAGGAAAGTGTTTACTGAGGTCATAACATCGAGGAGTACGATCATTTTCCCACCGACGTCTTCTATAGAACCTGACTTCTTTTTGCAGCAAGTGGAGTCGCCCTCTGCAGGCCATTAGAAAGAATGCAGGTACGCATTTGCTTCACTTTTGAGAACCGGAGGTTGCCCCCTGTGCAAAACACTTGAAAATGCTGTGGATTTTCCATATTCTGGTGTATCCGTGGTGTTTTTTTTTTTTTGTTACACAATACACAATCTAATCACGTGTGACACCTCACTCTGCCCTCCCACTGTGAATCCTACGCAGGTGATTCACTTCCTGAAATGCACGGCCTTTGAACTCCTGCTTCTTCATCTGCTGCCAGGGGTTTTTCCTGATTGCTCGCTGTCCTCGTGACAGAGATAGATTCACCTCTCTGGCTTTCCCCAGTGGAGTTATTACCTCTGCGTCCACGCGCGCTGATTACATCTGGGCAGCCTTGCACTCGCACCCTCGACAACACACTCAGCTCCCTGTACAACACCCTGTTTCATTTCTGCAACATCTCTCCCTGTTTTCATCCTTCTTTCACGGTAGCCAGAATAAAATGCAGACTTTGGACATTTCTGCAAGCCACGGATATGTAGACTATCATGTTTCTTTTTTTTTTTTTTTGTAAATAAAGTTTTTATTTATTTACACACATAGACAGCATAAACATAAACACACATTTTTACTTTCACTTATACATTTCCAGGCCTGTAATAAATGAACATACTTGGTTCCGTGATATATTCACAAAAAAATAAAAAATAAAAATAATTAAAGCAATATAATATATTATAGCCACATCACAGTGTCCCAGTCGTGCTATGAGCAAAGAAGCGGTCCAATGCAATTTTGAAATCCTCATTTCTATCATTGACTCTTGCCAACATGTGTTCATATGATACTATTTCTAACATGAATTCTACCCACTTTTTTTAAATCTGGAGAGGATGTACTTTTCCATAATCTGAGAATCATTCTGGCAGCCGTGACCACGCCTACATTTATCACTGCAAAGTCGTACTTCGATATATTTGGCACTTCTGTTTGGTCCCTTAAAGCAGCTACGAGCAACTTTTTCGATTGTTATTAAACAGTATAATTACAATATTGATGCATCACATCTTACCTATAATAGTAGCTGAGATTATGCAAGGCATAACCTTGGTGACACAGGCACCTCCGAACCCAACCATTTCCCTATGTATTCTATTACTTTTTCCCAAAACGGGTAAACCAGTTTGCACTCCCATATTGCATGTAGAAACGTTCCTGTCTCTGCCTGACATTTGACTATCATGTTTCTGAACTAAAAGTACGTTGCGTCACATTTCTAGCTACGTGTATATTGTAGCGATGAGAGGAAAGGAGATCGAGAATCGGATCTCTTCTTGGCCGATCAAGTCGCTGGAGCCATTTATTTCCTGATCTCTAACATAATGCAGCTTGTTGTGGGCTAGCTAACGTGGCGTGGCTCACTAGCATGTAGCTGTGTTGTGGGCTAGCTAATGTGGTGTGGCTCACTAGCATGTAGCTGTGTTGTGGGTTAGCTAACGTGGCATGGCTCACTAGCATGTAGCTGTGTTGTGGGCTAGCTAACGTGGCGTGGCTCACTAGCATGTAGCTGTGTTGTGGGCTAGCTAACGTGGCGTGGCTCACTAGCATGTAGCTGTGTTGTGGGCTAGCTAACGTGGTGTGGCTCACTAGCATGTAGCTGTGTTGTGGGCTAGCTAACGTGGCGTGGCTCGCTATCATGTAGCTGTGTTGTGGGCTAGCTAACGTGGCGTGGCTCGCTAGCATGTAGCTGTGTTGTGGGCTAGCTAATGTGGCGTGGCTCACTAGCATATAGCTGTGTTGTGGGCTAGCTAACGTGGCGTGGCTCACTAGCATGTAGCTGTGTTGTGGGCTAGCTAACGTGGCGTGGCTCACTAGCATGTAGCTGTGTTGTGGGCTAGCTAACGTGGCGTGGCTCACTAGCATGTAGCTGTGTTGTGGGCTAGCTAACGTGGCGTGGCTCACTAGCATGTAGCTGTGTTGTGGGCTAGCTAATGTGGCGTGGCTCACTAGCATGTAGCTGTGTTGTGGGCTAGCTAACGTGGTGTGGCTCACTAGCATGTAGCTGTGTTGTGGGCTAGTTAACGTGGCGTGGCTCACTAGCATGTAGCTGTGTTGTGGGCTAGCTAACGTGGCGTGGCTCACTAGCATGTAGCTGTGTTGTGGGCTAGCTAACGTGGCGTGGCTCACTAGCATGTAGCTGTGTTGTGGGCTAGCTAACGTGGCGTGGCTCACTAGCATGTAGCTGTGTTGTGGGCTAGCTAACGTGGCGTGGCTCACTAGCATGTAGCTGTGTTGTGGGCTAGCTAATGTGGCGTGGCTCACTAGCATGTAGCTGTGTTGTGGGCTAGCTAACGTGGCGTGGCTCACTAGCATGTAGCTGTGTTGTGGGCTAGCTAACGTTGCGTGGCTCACTAGCATGTAGCTGCGTGCTGTGGTCGTGTCATCCCCAGAGGTGAGACTGACAACAAGCCATAATGTGGTGTTACAACAGTCCCTTCCAATCATGTAACTCAGTCCAAACCTGCACTTGTGCTTTATGTTCGTATCCACGTTCTAGTGGTCAATTTGTGGTCATCACAACGTTCATCATAAACGTTAGAAACGTCATAGTCTGCTATTGAAATAGGGCATAAAACACTTGCCTTTCACACCAGAGGGCCGTGTTCGAGTCCCAGGGTTTTCAAAGTCTATTTAAGCCTATAACCAAAACCATAATACAATATGTACTCATGTACATATTCTATATATATTTACTCGATTTGATTGCACTTGCAACATTGTCATTGTCTTTATCTAGCTTTCCTACTTCTTATCTCTGTATATTGATGTGACCGCTACACTGCATACAGACACTAAGACAAATTCCTTGTATGTAACTTGCATACTGTGGCAATAAAAGTGATTCTGATTCTGATAACATTAACCAGTTGTTTTCCTTGTTGTTTAGGGAAGTACCGCCGTTTTGTTTGAGATTTACGTTGAGATTGTAGCTGTGAAACAGATTCACGAAGCTATACAGGATGTTTTCGAATGTGTAATACCCCTAGATAGTAAAACAATGTATTTTGGTATATCGGAAGACTGGTTGAAAGAACACAGATATTTGATTAATATATTGCTGGTAGCTGGTAAAAAAGCTCTCACCAGGAAGTGGTTATCACAGGAAAGCCCTAAAGTGAAAGAATGGATGAATATTACGATGGATATATATAAGATGGAAAGACTAACTGCTGTTATCAATCATAAAGTAGAACAATTTACCTCAAGATGGGAATGCTGGGTTCAATATATAACACCCATTAAGCCAGATTTGATCTTTTTGGATCCAAGATGAATGTATAGTGAAAAGTCCACTCCCTGTTTTGTTTGTTTGTTGTTTGTTTGTTTTGTTGCTGCTGTTGTGGTTTTGTCTTTTCTTTTATCTCTCTAAAAAAAAAAAAAAAAAAAACTATGGCAGTACATATCTACAATGTATACAATGCAAGTATGTAATGATAATAATCTGTCAGACTGCATTTTTGTTCATATATATTGTTAGAATTGAAAATAAAATAAAATAAAACCTCAGCATGATGTTCATTTTGGAAACTATGGTCCAATTTAAAGTAAAAGATAGGATAAAGCAGCTTGCAGATCATCAATCAATAGCAGCCGGCTGTGTGGGAAACCCCTGGGCTGGTCTCTGCTTCAGGCTCCAAATAACCAAGATGGTGACGGTCAACTCGAGGCTTCAAAAGTCCACAAACCAATGGGTGACGTGACGGTGGTGATAAGTACATCTTTTATTTTCTATGGATACTGTAGCCACCATGATTAAAGAAACAAAGAAAAGAGTGTCACCTACAGAAAGAATACTGTAGCCACCATGATTAAAGAAACAAAGAAAAGAGTGTCACCTACAGAAAGAATACTGTAGCCACCATGATTAAAGAAACAAAGACAAGAGTGTCACCTACAGAAAGAATACTGTAGCCACCATGATTAAAGAAACAAAGAAAAGAGTGTCACCTACAGAAAGAATACTGTAGCCACCATGATTAAAGAAACAAAGAAAAGAGTGTCACCTACAGAAAGAATACTGTAGCCACCATGATTAAAGAAACAAAGAAAAGAGTGTCACCTACAGAAAGAATACTGTAGCCACCATGATTAAAGAAACAAAGAAAAGAGTGTCACCTACAGAAAGAATACTGTAGCCACCATGATTAAAGAAACAAAGAAAAGAGTGTCACCTACAGAAAGAATACTGTAGCCACCATGATTAAAGAAACAAAGACAAGAGTGTCACCTACAGAAAGAATACTGTAGCCACCATGATTAAAGAAACAAAGACAAGAGTGTCACCTACAGAAAGAATACTGTAGCCACCATGATTAAAGAAACAAAGACAAGAGTGTCACCTACAGAAAGAATACTGTAGCCACCATGATTAAAGAAACAAAGACAAGAGTGTCACCTACAGAAAGAATACTGTAGCCACCATGATTAAAGAAACAAAGAAAAGAGTGTCACCTACAGAAAGAATACTGTAGCCACCATGATTAAAGAAACAAAGAAAAGAGTGTCACCTACAGAAAGAATACTGTAGCCACCATGATTAAAGAAACAAAGAAAAGAGTGTCACCTACAGAAAGAATACTGTAGCCACCATGATTAAAGAAACAAAGAAAAGAGTGTCACCTACAGAAAGAATACTGTAGCCACCATGATTAAAGAAACAAAGACAAGAGTGTCACCTACAGAAAGAATACTGTAGCCACCATGATTAAAGAAACAAAGACAAGAGTGTCACCTACAGAAAGAATACTGTAGCCACCATGATTAAAGAAACAAAGACAAGAGTGTCACCTACAGAAAGAATACTGTAGCCACCATGATTAAAGAAACAAAGACAAGAGTGTCACCTACAGAAAGAATACTGTAGCCACCATGATTAAAGAAACAAAGAAAAGAGTGTCACCTACAGAAAGAATACTGTAGCCACCATGATTAAAGAAACAAAGAAAAGAGTGTCACCTACAGAAAGAATACTGTAGCCACCATGATTAAAGAAACAAAGAAAAGAGTGTCACCTACAGAAAGAATACTGTAGCCACCATGATTAAAGAAACAAAGACAAGAGTGTCACCTACAGAAAGAATGCAGCTTTCTCCCTGACCAGCTATATAAAAACATCCAGTTAAAAAATGGGCTCGTGATAATATATATAATTCGGAGGGATTGTACAGTGCATTCTTGGACCCCCCCCCCCCCCCCCCATAAAAGGGTACAATTGAAAGATATTGAATCTAGGAGGCAAAAATAGTGTTTATCCGCAGCTTCAATACAACAAATATTAGTATGTGTTTTTGGCCTTCAATAAGGCATCATGGTCTGACTCCTAGTCAACAGTGCTCTCTCTGTGTCTGTGCTTATGTGAATGTTCAGCCATTAGGTTATTGCCTTTGTGAAATATTCCTGAGTCTCGTCACTAGAACAGGAGAGTCACAACATGAGCACATCAGCCTCATTGCGTTGTGCCTTTCCGAGCGTACGGGACATATGTGCTCAGTGATTGTCTGGGGCGAGCGTGACTCTTAGCATGTGTGAGCATGAATACAGACTCTGAACATGTGTGAGCATGAATACAGACTCTGAACATGTGTGAGCATGAATACAGACTCTGAGCATGTGTGAGCATGAATACAGACTCTGAGCATGTGTGAGCATGAATACAGACTCTGAACATGTGTGAGCATGAATACAGACTCTGAACATGTGTGAGCATGAATACAGACTCTGAGCATGTGTCAGCATGAATACAGACTCTGAGTATGTGTGAGCATGAATACAGACTCTGAGCATGTGTGAGCATGAATACAGACTCTGAACATGTGTGAACATGAATACAGACTCTGAACATGTGTGAGCATGAATACAGACTCTGAGCATGTGTGAGCATGAATACAGAGTACATACTGTATGTGTGTGAAAAATACAGGAGGGAGGGCAAGAGAGGGTCACATTAAGTGTGTTGGGGCATTTTACAGCTACAATCTCAACGTAAATCTCAAACAAAACGGTGGTACTTCCCTAAACAACAAGGAAAACAACTGGTGCAGTGCACCGTAACACGGGCGTTACGTTTCTGATTTTTTGCTGTTCATCTGTTATTAACGTGATGAATTAGGTGGTTAATTCTGAACAATGCTGTTCATGCTACATACCAAATTAATAATCGGCTGAATCTTGCGCATCGAACCATGTCTTCCTTTTTCGGATCAGATCAACAAAGCGGAAGTTATAGCCGTCTTTGTACAAAGACAAAGACAACATTTCAGATTATTTGGCTTTTTCAAATGGCTTTTTGGAAATCCGCCTAGGTATCTCCCTACAAAAACCACTGCCAAATACTCATGTTTTGGTATTTTTTCATCTCCTTTGAGTTGGGATGTGGTAAGGCCTGTGGCTATGTCTCCATTGGGTTTCTAGCCATAAATACAACAACCACAGGTAACTGTTTACACTCTAAAAGTGTTTTTTTATTCTAGGCGAGAATCAACCACTGTGTTTGAGCTGGTGTTACTCAGGGTCAGTAACACATAGAGTTATTCTGATACTTGGAACAGAAACTTCAAAGTCTTACCTTTCAGAAAAGGTCAGGCAGTTGTCTGTAACCCTAGCGGTTCAGCCACAGTAAGCATTTTAGTTTGGGTATGTCGTTTTCACCATTTTCTTCAGAAATAGGTGGCTTTAGAAGAGGTTAAAGATAATAAAAAAAAGAAAACATTCATTTTAATAAACGTAACCCCAGAAAAAAACGAAGAAGAAAAAAACAATGCATTAAGGCATTCTGTATTACTGCACTATTCTTTGTGAAATAAATTTGAGTGGTAGGCTATAAATAAATTTAAAAAAATCTTAAATTTGGGTCGCGACTTAACTAAGGAAAAATGTGGGTCTTGAGGCTAGGCCAGTTGAGAACCAACTGCTTTAAGTCCCCGTTATGCTTCGCACAAAGATAGTTTGTGTGCAGCGGATGATGTGTCGGCTTGATCCCCTCCGATCAAACCACCCACCCTAACCCCCCCCCCCCCCGATCAAACCACCCACCCTAACCCCCCCCCCCCCAATCAAACCACCCACCCTAACCCCCCCCCCCCCCCTCCTCTGCTCCCCTGGTCGGCAGCCCCTGCAGGGCGTCCCTCATGGAAGCAGACTGCAGCTCTCAGCGCAGGTTAGCGGGATTGGACAGCAGCCTTAACGGGCTCTGGCATCCTCGTTACAGGAGCCGCTTTCACTCGTTAATTCAGTCAGAGCTGCGCCAAGCAGGCCACAGAGATGTGGATGTGTGTGTGTGTGTGTGTGTGTGTGTGTGTGTGTGTGTGTGTGTGTGTGTGTGTGTGTGTGTGTGTGTGTGTGTGTGTGTGTGTGTGTGTGTGTGTGTGGGGTGTGTGTGTGTGTGTGGGGGGGGGGGGCTGGAGTCAAGATAACGAGAGGAACAAGGCTTGCCGGAGCATTTCCAACGCTACCGAGTATTCCGAATGTCAGCTTGCCTGAATAGCACTTGCCAGTCTGTACATCATGTTCACTTTGGGTCTGGTGCCCAGACTGTTGTTTGAACCTCTCTATAACAACCTTCATGTTTTTCATCATGATGTTGAGAGAAGTCAAGCTGCTGCAGGTGGACAGAAGAAACCTGAGCACGCGTGACCTGGCTGCATGCTTCACCAAACCATTCAAGTCTGTCTGGGGGGGAGTCAGGGTGCGTCTTGGAGTCAAGGGTCAAATCATGCGTGTTAAAAGGCAGCCAACACACTTTTCTTTGTGTGCGAGGGTTGAGAAAGAGCTTCAGTCCTTCAAACATTTCGCTGAGGCAGAGCTGCTCTGGATGGCGACATATTATCACTCAATGAGTTTTTGAGAATACAACTGGTAAACATGTTAAATAAAGTGAATGAAACTCTTTACATAAGGATTTTCTGAAATGGCCTTGGAGAAATGAATAGGAATGCACTTCCTGGAACCGGATCCAGGAAAACATAGTACTGTACTGTACAGTACCATACTGTTGTGTTGAGCTCTTAAAAGCTGCCATTTTGCTATGGTCCCATCAGTTCCCATATAGGTTAGTTTTGTAGGTGTTTATCTGTATTTTGTAGGTGTTTATCTGTATTTTGTAGGTGTTTATCTGTATTTTGTAGGTGTTTATCTGTATTTTGTAGGTGTTTATCTGTATTTTGTAGGTGTTTATCTGTAGGTGTTTATCTGTATTTTGTAGGTGTTTATCTGTATTTTGTAGGTGTTTATCTGTATTTTGTAGGTGTTTATCTGTATGTTGTAGGTGTTTATCTGTATTTTGTAGGTGTTTATCTATATGTTGTAGGTGTTTATCTGTAGGTGTTTATCTGTATTTTGTAGGTGTTTATCTGTATGTTGTAGGTGTTTATCTGTAGGTGTTTATCTGTATTTTGTAGGTGTTTATCTGTATTTTGTAGGTGTTTATCTGTATTTTGTAGGTGTTTATCTGTATGTTGTAGGTGTTTATCTGTAGGTGTTTATCTGTATTTTGTAGGTGTTTATCTGTATTTTGTAGGTGTTTATCTGTATTTTGTAGGTGTTTATCTGTATTTTGTAGGTGTTTATCTGTATGTTGTAGGTGTTTATCTGTATTTTGTAGGTGTTTATCTGTATGTTGTAGGTGTTTATCTGTATTTTGTAGGTGTTTATCTGTATGTTGTAGGTGTTTATCTGTAGGTGTTTATCTGTATTTTGTAGGTGTTTATCTGTATTTTGTAGGTGTTTATCTGTATTTTGTAGGTGTTTATCTGTATGTTGTAGGTGTTTATCTGTATTTTGTATGTGTTTATCTGCATACTGTCTCTGCATTTAAGCACACAATTCCATAAAGTTTAATCCGGATTGTGTAATCCCTTTCCTTCTGGACCCTATTACTGTACATCTGTATTAAAAGGTGTGTGTGTGTGTGTGTGTGTGTGTGTGTGTGTGTGTGTGTGTGTGTGTGTGTGTGTGTGTGTGTGTGTGTGTGTGTGTGTGTGTGTGTGTGTGTGTGTGTCCTCTCTCTCTCTTTGACCTTTATTTATACAGGGGAGTCTAAGGGGACATTCAGATCAAAAGCGTTTTTGGAGCTGCCAGCGTCCTTCTGCAATTCATTCTCTATGTAAGGACGCGCTAAACGTGCTCCTCTTTTAATGAACTCACCTGGTGTTTCAGCGCTGGTGGTGGCGTCTGTTGTTTTTGGAGGAGCGCTGTGGGCGTTTTTAAGCTGAAAAAGTTGAACATTAGAGGAAAAGCGCGCTACTCGTCATTTTCACTCCTCCTACCTTCTCTCCTCCCGAGGGATTTTCAACCTTGGCTGCTGCCAGAAATGGCAAAAATCTGGCTTTCATGTTGACAGTGAACAACATCAAACAGACAAAACCAGCTGGCTACCGTCCTTGTGGTCGTTGTGTTCTGATCTGTACTGCACGCGACTACAAGGGAAAACAAAACGGAGCAGAAAAAAAACGCTCCGTGCGCCGTGTTTTGTGCACAATGGAAGCGCTCTCAACATGATTTTCATATCGTTCTGACTGAAAAAAAAAACGCTTTTGGTGTGAATGTATGGGGGTCAAACGGTGTCAGATGGATTGTAAATGGATAGATTATGATTCACAAATAGACAGTACAATCTGTAAACACACAACGCGATCCACAAATGTGAAACACAACTCACAAATATATTTAAAATCCACAAACACACACACCATGATCCACAAATCTGAAACACAACTCACAAATATATTTAAAATTCACAAATAAAAACATCATGATCCACAAATAGAATTCAGTGACTTGTATTTCAAAACCAGAATTTCTGTTTGTAGATTGTTTCGCATTTGTTTTCAGAGTTTTGACACTATTGTACCGCTGTTTTATGGTGTAATTTTCTACAAATGCACTCTTCACAATTTGCAAACAAACACAGTCTAACCTGTATTTTCAAACCACTGTTTCCAGACACACATACAAATCATGTGCAATGCACAGTGTTCAAGTCTCAAATCTGTTTGCACATCAGTGTGTGTGTGTGTGTGTGTGGATCGCTATATAGGTCTTCAAGTGTTGAATTGGTGTTTGCACATCACAGCATGTGTGTGGAATGCATTGCATTTGTCTACAAATCGTTTTGACACTCTTGTCGCGCAGATAAAATCCACAAATGTAATCAGCCAATGAGGGGCATCGCTTACTATGGGATGTCCCGCCTCCTCAATAACCCCTCCAAAATAAGAGCACCGGGCTTGTGCCTGTCTGTCTGGCCGGCCGCTCCCTCAGGCAGGAGATATGAAGTGAAGAGAAAGATGATGGTGCCTGGACTGCAGAGACTGGGTGTTATGTTAGTGCTTGGAATGACCACTAACATGTATGCATTTAACAGGGAACGTCCATCTTTATTTTCTGCTTGTTTACACTCTTCTTCGTTTCTGACCTCCCACTCTACACTCTACTCCTTTACTAGCAGTGCCCTCTAGCGTCAGCAGGCTGTAACCAGTCATGCTATTTACATGCAGCAAAAGATAATCCGAACACAACTAGCTAGCTAACATCGTAATTTATGCATGTGGTGGGTTGCGGCTGTGCGGGGGACCCCCAGGGGTCGAGGGGGCACCAGTGGGTCCCCCGCAAAAGGGTAATTTGTTTTCACTAGAATTAAATTATATTGCAGGGAATATTATATTGCAGGGAAAGTGGTGACGTTAATTATGGCCAGATGCTCAGCGGTTAAAGTTAAAGTCTAAAGTCTAAAGTTAAAGATTAGAGAAGCAAGCTTGTGACAGTCATTGGGCAAGATATAAGATACAAGATACAAGATACAAGATACAAGATACAAGATACAAGATATAAGATAAATAAATTGGGAAAGATAAATAAGTGGCGGTTTCGGAAAGGCAGACAGTTACCATACTCGCGCGGGAGCATAATTTACGGGCACAAGCGCAGATTAGAGGCGTGCCAAATAGTTTTTTTATGCACGGTGCAAATGGGATTTGGGCGGTGTTAACCACCAGAATTAGTGGCTTGGCAATGCCTGGGCATTACATCAATCAGATTGCCGTCTCGCAGTACAGTTTGTGTGAGGCATGCTGTACTTGTACCCAGGCGTAATTTGGATAGGTGTAGGCCTATTGACTGTATATATTATCCCTATCTCATAATGACACCATCACATCACATACCTGTTAAAAACATCTGAGTTATTTTGTTGACTGCGGTGGGACAATAGAAACGTGTTTGAGGCGGGTAAACGGCGGAGACAAAAGAAAAGATTGGAGGATTTACAGTGCACTGCTGCGCTTGATCGCGCAACATAATCTCCGTGCTGCCCAACGCAGAAACGTCATTACGCACGGACGTTCCACGCCATGACATCAAATCCTGCTGCTAAAATTGGGTAACCAGAAACTTTTATCACATGCAAAGGAGGGGTTATGGTAAGTTAATTGAGAAAACTGGTAGCAATAGGCTATTCACCTTCACCTGCTATAACCCGGACGGTCGTTGGCATCACAGCCGATCTGGCGCAAGCCTCGGCACGAGTCGAGTTTTAATTGAGTCGTTTGCACCGAAGAGGTCCTTTTCAAAGCTCTTAGCGCAAAGTAATTGCGCGCTGCTGACGATAGGATAACGCCATCTATCCCCACCTTTTAGCGCTGAAACGCCTGCTTTGGCATGTGGGCACGCCTAATGCCCAGTACAATGGCTATGCCTAAACGAGCGCAAACGCTAAATTACCGCTTTTGGGAAGATGGGGCCCAAGGTCTTTAGGCCAACCAGTGCTGCAGGCTTCTTCTGGTGGCAGCAACCTGGACGAAAGAGGAATGTGTGGACACTGGAGGGCAGAGAGGGCCAGTGAATGCCTTGGGTTGTTTTTATTTACGCATGTATCTCCCTCCGCCTCTCTCCATGCCTCCAGGTCTCAAAGGAGAGGTCAGGGTTAGGGTCAGGGTCGTGTGTGTGTGGGATATATATCCCACACATTCACATTGATGGTACTTATTTTCATTACCCTGATTTATAACACTAAACAAATAAATAATTTCCAGCCAGTCAATGACTTTATATGAATGCTATGTTGCAGTGTTCACAGTTCTAATCTATCTTGGTATAATTGTTGGAATAGACAATGGGTGTCTATTTGCATTCAGGTGGTTCACCTGGATGTGGGGGTGGGTGGGGGTAGGCAGGGAAGTGGAGACCTATAGGGGGGTGGGGGGATTTGATTCAAAATGCAGTCTTTCCCTGCACCCCATAAAATGGCTAATGGTTGTTTACTATGATTTGTTTTAGTGAAGCAGAAGTGGATGAATCCACTTCTGATGTTGACTGGGTGCCAGAGACCGTCTCACCACAGAGGAAGCGTCGGCCTCCACTGGCCTGTTGAGCCACCACAGCTACAGTTCAGGCCTGTCAGAACACCTGGACCACAGGTTACCACCACTGCACACTACAGTGTACTGCAGCTGTTTCAGCTCTTCCTGTCTGCCTCCACACTGCATTCTGTGCACAAATCGAGTGCATCCAGACACAGAATTATAGTGGCCAGAATACTTTTTTTTATTA
The DNA here is from genome assembly GCF_964638095.1 of Poromitra crassiceps. Taxonomy (NCBI): domain Eukaryota; kingdom Metazoa; phylum Chordata; class Actinopteri; order Beryciformes; family Melamphaidae; genus Poromitra; species Poromitra crassiceps. The sequence goes on from NC_139640.1 coordinate 2,394,446, forward strand.
TACTGCACACGTGTTTTATTATATAGTACAAGTTTGTAGTGTGCACATTGGTCAATTGACAGTTCCTATGTGCAATTGTGCTTTTTCATACCAACATAGGCTTATTCTTGAGTGCTTTTATGTCTGCCCTGGTATCTGTAACCTTTTTCACTCTCTGTAACTTTACATCCCTGCAAAGAGTAAATAAACTATTTGT
>NC_139640.1:2399641-2407141 GCF_964638095.1 Poromitra crassiceps
TGCACATGTATCAGAGGAAGCATGTGCTAATCTACAACTCTTCTCTAGATCCTAACCTACCTGCAGCACCAGCAGGCTTAGATCCTGGAAGCTACAAGGAGAAACTCTGAAGAAAACCTTCAGAGGAAAAACTGTTAGAAACCTGAGGTCACAGACAGACAACTGAGCCTGAGACAGACAGCTGCCGGGACAAACAGTGGACTGACAGAGACATGGACAAACAGTGGACTGACAGAGGACTGACAGAGACATGGACAAACAGTGGACTGACAGAGACATGAACAAACAGTGGACTGACAGAGACATGGACAAACAGTGGACTGACAGAGACATGGACAAACAGTGGACTGACAGAGACATGGACAAACAGTGGACTGACAGAGACATGGACAAACAGTGGACTGACAGAGACTTGGACAATGAGACAATGACATGAGAAAATACATTGTTTCATCTTGATACTATTATGATCTTTTCCCTCAGGACTCCAGGCTGAAGAAAAACACCACTCAACAGGTAAATAGAGAAAAGGCAGAGAAACAGCTGTCTGATTTGAGTTGATTTTTACTTTCAAATCCAAGTAATTGTGAACTGTTTTTAACTAACGACTGTCTTGTCTCTGTTCAGCTGATGATGTCAGGTTGGTGAGAGGAGCCGGCAGCTGTGCTGGTGAACTGGAGATGAGACAATATGGAGTCTGGAGACCAGTGTATGACAAGTGGTCTGACTGGACCCTGAAGTCAGCAGCTGTAGTGTGCAGAGAGCTGGACTGTGGCTCTGCTGTTCCCACAGAAAGTAGAGAGGATTCCTCAGTAAGATCTGTATGGAGGATCACGTCTTACTGTCTTCAGTCTGGATCTACACTGAGGGAGTGTTTAGTAACATGGCCTGGCTGGTCATCTGTCAGCCTGCAGATCAACTGCTCAGGTAAAACCATCAATAAAATGTGTGTGTGTGTGTGTGTGTGTGTGTGTGTGTGTGTGTGTGTGTGTGTGTGTGTGTGCGCGTGCACGCGCGCGCATGTGTGTGTGTGTGTGTGTGTGTGTGTGTGGACTCTGTGTTGCTGCACTCAGCTCCCATAACTCTTCACCACACAGTGATCTATAATGTTTTTGTAACTTGTTAAAATTGCTCTCTCTCTCTCTCTCTCTCTCTCTCTCTCTCTCTCTCTCTCTCACACACACACACACACACACACACACACACACACACACACACACACACACACACACACACTCTCTCTCTCTCTCTCTCTCTCACCAACCACCCTCTCACACACACACTCTCTCTCTCTCTCCCTCTCTCACACACACACTCTCTCTCTCGGCTCGTGCACACCTACAATGGCAAAATCGCTTTTCCGCTGTGTCGCAGCGTTTTGTGGGCGTGGAGACCAGCTTCCAGCTTGGAGCTGTAGAAACGTTTTCAGGTAGATGTACACAGAAGGGTGGGGGGAGGAAATGTGTAGGAAGAGCTGTCATTGGGTAGCTTAAGGAAAGGTCCCGCCCTAGTCCCGCCCCGCGAGCGTGAAGCCGCTCACGGTGCAGCCACATCTACGCGTCGTTTGACGCGGGCTGACGCTTGGCTGTATGGACGCTTGACGCTTCGTGGGCGTGGAAATCCGGAAGCAGCAGCTAGCTCCCAAGCTAGCTGCTGCTAGATTTACTTTGCTTCTTTGAAAATTGGTGGTAGAGAGGAAGTGGAAGAGGACAGGAAGGGTAGGATAGGTCCTAGGATGAGCTCAATTGGCTAGCTTTGTACTTTGTCAAATTCCACGCCGCCCCCTCTGTCGCCCACTGTCGCTTCACAAGCCTGCTACGCGTCGTCTGGTCTCCCAGCATGCTTTGCGAGGCGTCGAGCAGCATGTTCCAATACAAAGTGGATGGGCAGCAGCGTCAGCCCGCGTCAAACGACGCTTAGATGTGGCTGCACCGTCAGAGACAAGCCGCCTCTAGTCTGCGACAGCAAAACGCTGGGCGGTTCCTGCGACAGGGGGCGCGAGGTTGAAATGGACCAATCAAGGTTCCTCCACACCACCGACGAGTCTAAGCGAGAAACTCGCAGGCACTCGCACTCGCCCTCCAACGTGGTTGGCTGCCTTGCTGTATTTCCGTCTTCAATTGGTCGATTTCGAAATGCCCCTCCTTCCCCCGCGCCATCTTGTCGCTCACCAGCTTGCAAAGCATGCTGGGAGACCTGGCGAGTGGACATCGCAGGCGACAAGACGAGAGGAGGGGCCAAAACCGAAATAGACCAATTGAAGACGGGAATACAGCAAGGCAGCCAACCAAGCTGCAGGGCGAGTTGCGAGTGCCTGCGAGTTTATCGCTTAGACTCGTCGGCGGTGTGTAGGAACCGTCAGCATGCTTTGCAAGCTGGTGAGCGACAAGATGGCGCGGGGGAAGGAGGGGCATTTCGAAATCGACCAATTGAAGACGAAAATACAGGAAGGCAGCCAATCACGCTGCAGGGCGAGTGCGAGTGCCTGCGAGTTTCTCGCTTAGACTCGTCGGTGGTGTGTAGGAACCTTCAGACGCCTCGTGCACATCTACAATGGCAAAATCCAAATCGCTTTTCCGCCTTGTCGCAGCATTTTGTGGGCGTGGAAACCAGCTTCCAGCTTGGAGCTGTAGCCTGTAGAAACGTTCTCAGGTCGAGGTACACAGGAGGGTGTTGGGAGGAAATGTGTAGGAAGAGCTGTCATTGGGTAGCTTTAACGAAAGGTCCCGCCCTAGTCCCGCCCCGCGAGCGTGAAGCCGCTCGGAGACAAGCCGCCTCTAGTCTGCGACAGCGAAACGCTGGGCGGTTCCAGCGGCAGGGGGCGCGAGGTTGAAATGGACCAATCAGACGAGGAAATGGAGCAAGACAGCCTATCAAGATGCAGCGTCAAAGAGGCTTTCACAGGAGGCATGCCGCCGAGCGTTTCATGGTTTGCACGAGCCGTCAGTCTCTCTCCCTCTCTCACACACACTCTCTCTCTCTCTCTCTCTCTCTCACACTCTCTCTCATTCATTCACTCTTGCTCTCACACACTCTCTCCCTCTCTCTCATTCACTCCCTCTCACCCAATCCCTCTCTCTCTCTCTCTCCCTCTCTCTCCCTATCTCTCATTCTGTCTCTCTCTCTCTCTCTCTCCCTCTCTCTCCCTCTCTCTCTCCCTCTCTCTCACTCTCTCACTCACTCCCTATCTCTCTCTCTCTCTCTCTCCCTCTCTCTCACTCACTCCCTATCTCTCTCTCTCTCTCTCTCTCTCTCTTTCTCTCAATTCAATTCAATTCAAAGAGGCTTTATTAGCATGACCATAGTGAGTTACAGTATAAAGCACATAGTACATGGTCGTACAGACAGAGGGAGAAAAAACAAAAACAGTTTGTAACATACAGAACAGAAACATTATGTTACTGTAACAGAATACAGGTAGTTCCAACAACAACCGTGTCAACAATATTTTGTATTGAAATATATACAGATATATACCGTAAATTCCGGACTATAAGCCGCGGCTTTTTTCCCGTTTTTTGGCCTTTTTTGCCCCCTGCGGCTTATATAACGGTGCGTCTTATCTATGGATTTTTTCCAAAAAAAAAAAAAAAATCTCTCTTTTTTAGCACTCTTTCTAACTATAAATCCACTTCTGTTTTAATTTCCTCTCTTGCCCTCTTTTAACAACATAACATAACATAACATAACACAACACAGGTAAGCAGAAAGAAAAAGACGAAGCAATCACGCCATGAATGAGGAAATGACTCACCTGCTGGAGGCTGGAGATACACGCTTGGGCTAAACTTTTACTCCGTGAAACACTATCGATTAAGTCCGACATCGCTCAGAGGTTTTGAGCAGCTTGAAAACAAGTTTGAAAACGTGCAGAAGTCCATCCACTCACTCACTAAAGAAACTAAGGCAACCGTGAACAGAGTTTATAATGCGGAAAAGCGCATCCGCGCACTGGAGGACAAAAACAACACAGTGAGTCCGAAAATGGATAAAATGCAAAATCGAAACCCTGCACACGCAGGTTGATGACTTAATCAGCAGGAGTAAAAGAAATAACATTCGCCTGATCAATGTAAAAGAGGAGCTGAGATTGGTGACATGGACGCTTTTGTGGCAAAATCCTGTGTTACATCCTGGACCTGAAGGAAGGCGAGAAACCACCAGAGGTGGACAGGGCACACCGGGCGCCTCGGCCACGTCCAGACCCCGGCCTGCCACCGAGGGCCATCTTCATCTGCCTACTCCGCTGGCCCGACCGTCAACTCATCCTCCAGGCTGCGGGGAAGAAGCCCCTCACCTGGGAGGGTACGTGCTTTTTCGTCCGGCAGGACCTCTCCGCGTTGGTGCAACAGAAACGCGCAACATACAACAGCATCATCGAGTCAATGGATATCGCTTTGGCGTACTGTACCCAGCGAGACTCGTCATAACCAGACCGGACTATCTTTAGCACTCTTTCTAACTATAAATCCACTTCTGTTTTAATTTCCTCTCTTGCCCTCTTTTCACCACACCGCGGACACTGTGTGCCCAGCGGCGGAACAAGAGCTCAAAGTGAAACTGCCGAATATCTTTTGAGTTGGACTGGTCAATAGTACTGTGAGTAACTAAAATAAAAAAATAAAAAACGGAATTCTCTCTTCTTTAGCACTCTTTCTAACTATAAATCCACTTCTGTTTTAATTTCCTCTCTTGCCCTCTTTTCACCACACCGCGGACACTGTGTGCACTGTAAAAAAAACAAAAAATACCACAATGTGTGATTTTGTCTGGGGATTAGTGACCTGACTTTTGTTTTGTTGAAATGTTAATAAATGGGAGCTTCCCCAAACAGCCATCTGTTTCCCGACAATCCCCTCTGTGCACGAAGCCTTACATATGGTAATTAAACATCAAAACACCCGCGGCTTATAGACCGGTGCGGCTTATAGAAGAAAAAAATAGTCACCTTTGAAGGTGCGGCTTATAGACCGGTGCGTCTTATAGTCCGGAATTTACGGTACATATTGATTGTGCTTGAAATAGAGAGAGGGAGGGGGAGGTGTGTGTGTACGTGTGTGTGTGTGTGTGTGTGTGTGTGTGTGTGTGTGTGTGTGTGGCTCTTTTTCTGGAGAGGAGTGTGTGTGTGTGTGTGTGTGTGTGTGTGTGTGTGTGTGTGTGTGTGTGTGTGTGTGTGTGTGTGTGTGTGTGTGTGTTGTGTGTGTGTGTGGCGGGGGGGGGGGTGATGTGCTTCTTCTGGAGAGTTGTGCATGTGTGTATGTGTGTGCGTGTCTCTCTCTCTCCGTCTCTCTCTCTCTCTCTCACTCTCTCTCCCTCTCTCCCTCCCTCCCTCTAATTCAATTCAAAGAGGTGTTATTGGATGTATCACATGATCATAGTGAGTATAAAGCACATTGCACAGGGTTGTACAAAGTAGCCTCTCATCATTTAACATAAAACAATGTTACTGTAACATGAGAGTAAAAAAATACAACCATGTCAGCAACACTTTGTAATGTGTGTGTGTGTGTGTGTGTGTGTGTGTGTGTGTGTGTGTGTGTGTGTGTGTGTGTGTGTGTGTGTGTGTGTGTGTGTGTGTGTGTGTGTGTGTGTGTGTGTGTGTGTGTGTGTCTGTGTGTCTGTGTGTCTGTGTGTGGTGTTGCTCTGGAATACTTTGGTGACCCTCCCCCCACCCTCTCTCGCTCTCTCTCTCTCTCTCTCTCTCTCTCCAGAGTCTGTGAGGCTGGTGAATGGTACTAGTCTGTGCTCAGGCAGACTGGAGGTGAAGTCTAACCAGTCGTGGTCCTCAGTGTGTGAAGCTGACTTTGACCAGCAGGATGCAGAGGTGGTCTGTAGGGAGCTTGACTGTGGGGCTCCTTCAGTCCTCCAGGGGGCGCTCTATGGAGACAGGGAGACTCCAATGTGGACCAAAGAGTTCCAGTGTGAAGGCAGTGAGTCTGTTCTCCTGGACTGTGGAAGCTCAGGCTCAGCTAGAAACACCCGCTCACCTGGCAAAGCTGTTGGACTCACCTGCTCAGGTAGGAGAGGAGCTGTGTGTGTGTGTGTGTGTGTGTGTGTGTGTGTGTGTGTGTGTGTGTGTGTGTGTGTGTGTGTGTGTGTGTGTGTGTGTGTGTGTGTGTGTGTGTGTGTGTGTGTGTGTGTGTTTTCTCAGTGAGAACAATGTTTATGGTTGAATGAGCTTATTGTGAGACATGTATAAAGTGTGTTGGTGGTTTGAGTGAGTTTTGGAGGTGAGATGATGAAGATGCCAAGATGAAGGTGATAATATATACAGGTTTGCCTCAGCCTCCATCTTGTCCAAACTTGATCCACTGTATCATTCAGCATTGAGGTATGTAACTAACTCTGGTTTCAGGACCCATCATTGCACCCTGTACAGCATGGTAGGATGGACATCTCTTACTTTGCGCAGGCTTCAACACTGGTACATTTTAGTTTACAAGATTATTTCAGGTAAATTACCCTCTTATTTAAACCGTAAGTTTACACCCTTGGAAACCACCCATAACCTTAGGTCACATCGTTGGTTTCAATACAAAGTGCCTCCTGTCAGAACAGAGGCTGGTAAAGCAAGTCTGTTCTACTATGGTCCTTGGTCCTGGAATGATCTGCAAGCCAAACTCAAACTCGAGACCCTTATCTCCTTGCATGATTTTAAACTTAGAATTAAGGAAGTGGCTACTTTTGGTTGCAATTGTTTCAACTAATATGTCAATATTAAATACAATTAAATATTGCTGCCCTTTTATTTCATTTTTATTTTCACTGTAGCCATTGTAATTTTAGTTGTTTTATCTACATTGTAACATAATGTTGTTGCTTTTAGGTGCTTTCGTTGTAATTATTGTAGCTGTGTTGTGATTTATGCAGTCCTGTTAATGTTTTGTTTTAGTCCCATCTATGTTGCTGTGTGTCTGTAACTTGATGTTGTCATGTTACGTTTTTTTTTCACGTTGCTGACCCTGTCTTGGCTAGGTCTCACTTGTAAAAGAGGTTTCAACCTCAATGTGACTTCCTGGTTAAATAAAGGTTAAAAAAAAAAAAAAAAAAAAAAAAAAATGCATGTTGGTAATGCAGACTGTATGAAGAGTTTTGAAAAAGTGGCTTCAGTTTTGACCAATAAAAACACTCTAATTGAGTTTTTTTCTTCCAACTCTGTTTTTTGAGTAAATAATTATTATGTTTATTTAATTTCATATTCTTGTTTTATTTGTGTACCACCATGCTGACCACATGAATGCACTGTTTTTATATTTGAATGTTTTTTCAATGTAGATAAAAGAGCCAAAGTATCACATTTATTATTTTTGCTGAACTGAAAAATGATCTGATCTGTGACTCAATAGCGTGATACAATCTGAACTGTGAGTTTTGTGATCTGTTGCAGCCCTAATTCAAAGTGACTTTACTTCTTTTACTAAAGACTCTCTTGTCTCTGTTCAGAGCCTGATGATGTCAGGTTGGTGGGAGGAGCCAGCAGCTGTGCTGGTGAACTGGAGA